>NC_041381.1:568847941-568943493 GCF_002162155.2 Triticum dicoccoides | reverse complement strand
TGATAAAAACTTCAAAAATTAAAATCCTTTGAGTTATAGTTATGTAACTACATCTACTAGTTAGGAAAATGAAAAAACTTAAATTTGGACATGTTTTCCAAAAAAAAAGTGTTATGAAAAAAGTAAAACGGCCATTTCTTTTGCATACGATGTCGAAAAAAACAGCATAATATATCAAAAAAATTAGCATGAAAATCCGCATCTAATTTTGACCATCGTAGGCCTGGTTGCAAATGTTTAGAATCCTCAAATTCTGAAAGAACAAAAAGATATGTTCAATTTTCACTTTTTTTGACTTTTCGTTAAATCTGATCAAACTATAGTCAAACTATTTACTCAAGAAATATTAGTTTTAATAAATAAATTTTTTTATTTTTTTGACTTTTGGTCAAACTGTGGTCAGACTATGGTCAAATATGGTCAAAATATGGCCAAACTACTTATTCAAGAAATATTAGTGTTAATAAATAATTATTTTTATTTTTTTGACTTTTGGTCAAACTATGGTCAAACTATGGTCAAATCTGGTCAAACTGTGGTCACACTATGGTCAAACTACTTATTCAAGAAACATTAGTGTTAATAAATAATTATTTTTATTTTTTGACTTTTGGTCAAACTGTGGTCGAACTACGGTCAGACTATGATCAAATCTGGTCAAATTATGGTCAAACTACTTATTCAAGAAATATTAGTGTTACTAAATAATTATTATTTTTCAGAATAATAGTTTCATACTCAAACGGTGCTTAATGCTCAAGTTCAACTCCTAAGGGTTAATAAAATTGACAGCTTAGTATTGTCAGGAAAACAACAAGTGCAGACTTGGAAACTAGGGGGAATAGAACTCAAAAGTTAAGCGTGCTCGGGCTGGAGTAGTGAGAGGATGGGTGACCTGCCGTGAAATTAAACAATTTGGAATGAGTGATTCGTAATTGAGCAGTGAGCAGTGATGAGGGGTGATTAGAGTGGGTGATTAGAGATTAAATTGTCAAATAATTCAGAAATTTGAAAATGAGAAGAAAAAAAATGATGTTACCAACCGGGACTAAAGGTGGAGCTCCAGACAGCGGCCATCTGGAGCTCCTTTAGTCCCGGTTTGTAAGCAAACCAGGACTAAAGGTTTGGGCTTTAGTCTCGACACTTTAATCCCGGTTTCAGAACCGGGACAAATGACTCGTTTTCTACTAGTGTAACATGCAAACAATAATTGGTGGACCTCTTTTTATAATAGACCATAATCGATAAATCTTCATGTATAAACCTATAATTATTACAGTTTATTGTGAACAAACGGAGTAGCTGTCAAACGACCATAATTAAACATATCACATCCAACTATTAGCGCAGATTTCACAGTTATAACTAGACACCATAAATAATATATATATTAACCCATAAACGTAATCCGTCGTTTGTTAACCTTGTGCATGATCCTTACGTTAAACTATATAACTACACCTAGAACCGTGTTGGCTATGTCAATAAAATACTACATACTACATATAATAAAGGAGTTATTGCTTCTGGTAGTATGTCACCTAAATTGTCCTTAAAATTGTAAAATATTATCCACCGATGCCACCTATAAGTGATAAAAGATGTCTCAGACAGGGAATCCCTGCCTGGGCCGACAATGTAGTAAGAACCTTTTATACTGCGCTCCGCACATTGGAAGAAGACACAGCACGCCTATTTGGGTCGATCCATGTTCGGGCCGTCTATTTTTGAGATTTAATTTTTCATTTCTCGTTTTCCTTTTCCGTATTCGTTTGTTTCTACTTTAAATAATTTGGAACTTCAAAAAAGTTCCTAATTGGTTTTTCAAACTGCGAATTTTGGAATAAAATATTTAATAATTCATAAATGTTTGTGGATTCAGAAAATATTCGTGATTTGAAAAAATTGCATATTCAGAAAATGTCCACAATTTTGAAAACAAATATTTGGGAAATAAAAATTGTTCATTTTTCTTAAAGTTCGTGTATTAAAAATGTTAACGAAACTGAAGAAAATTTTGCCAATTAAAAACATTATCATGAATGGAAAAATATCTAAAATTTCAAAAACTATTTGGGACTTACAAAATAGTTTATTTATTCATAAAATGTTCGCTGATTCAAAAACTTATCTTCCATTTCAAAAAATGTGTGCTAAACAATGTTCGTGAATTTCAGAAAATGTTCCACCAATTTCCGAAAAAATGTTTGTCAATTTTCGAAATATTCACCTATTCAAGAAAATTGTTAAAAAAACTGTTACTTCAAAAAAATTGCAACTAGTATAAAATATTGATGAATTCAAAAATTGATCTTAATTTTAAAAAATGTTTGTAAACTTTTAAAAGAGTTCATGAATTTGAAAAATATTGACAATTTATGTGCACGATTTTAAAAAAAAGTTCATGATTTCAAAAATTGTTCATGATCTCACAAAATTGAGAGTCATAGTGTATCTCGGTGATGCAGTAAATTATGGTCAGAACCGTTGGAGATTATGATTTTGTTTCTCCCGTTATAACGCACGGGCCCTTTTACTAGTGAAATACTAGAATTGGTAGCTCTTATAGAAACTGTACTCGCTTAGTGAAACAATCATACATGCGGATGGTGAGGAATAAAATACAAAAACAATTAGACCATAAATACAATTTGGATCACTCATTTACACATACCTAGATAGTTCCAGTGAGCATAGAGAAGGTGAACACTCAAAACTCCACCGTGGAAATGTAAGCTGGCTTGCTGCCACCAGGTGGGTAGAGAAGTGGTGCTAGCTTGTCTATGATGACGAGATCAATGTTAGGCATGGGATGCACTGGGAAATGAGTTCGAGTTGAGATCGTGTACATGAGTCGGTCCAGTAATGATTTCTCAACTGGATGAGAAACTTCCTCTGCCAAAGAGAGGCCATTGGACCGCTTCTTGTTAGGCATGGGATGCACTGGGAAATGAGTTCGAGTTGAGATCGTGTACATGAGTCGGTCCAGTAATGATTTCTCAACTGGATGAGAAACTTCCTCTGCCAAAGAGAGGCCATTGGACCGCTTCTTGTTAGGCATGGGATGCACTGGGAAATGAGTTCGAGTTGAGATAGTGTACATGAGTCTTTTCCAGCATTGATCTCGAGAGAGTATACTTCTATTTATTTTTTTCCTTCTCAGTAACTCCCCTTTCTACATGGACAAGCTTTGCCGCTTCTGGTTTCCAGTTTATGTTGTTGCCGCTTGGTCAGGGCATGGCAGCATAAACTGGAAACACATGCAACACAACACCAAAAAAAACCATCCTTTAGCACTAGCAGACCTCCACAATCCAACGCAAAGGAAACTGAAAACCATTCATGTGTGCTAACTCATTCATCCAACACTGAATATCAGAACTCGCGTCCCTCGCGTCGCCCCCGCCATGGGCGACTCAGGGGCTTCTCCAACTCTAGTCGCCGCCGCCGCCCTCTCCTCCCCCCCTCCTCGCGCCACCGCCGGGTGAAACCCGCGTGGCAGACGGCGGCGGCGGGGGGACTTCCTCTCCTGACTCCCCTTCCTCCGCGGGCGACGGATCTAGGCGGCAAGCGGCGGTGTCCTGCGGCGCTCGCGGTCGGGCATGGGGCACGCGGCGGCGGGCCTCGGCAGGTGGTGGCGGGCGCTGGGCTCGCGGTGGCGCTCCGGCGTGTGCAGGCGGCGGTGACCCCTATGCGCGGTTGGTGGCTCCCTCTCCGACCCGGACGGCGCGGGGGGTGGCGGCGGCCCGGCGCGGCCGGCGATCTGGATGCGGCGTGGCCGGTGGCTCGCTGGTCTGCCGGAGATCCAGGGGCATCATCGTCTCTGACTCGATCTGCTTCGATTTGTGCTAGATCCGGTACAGGGAGACTGTCGTCATCTCCTGGTGCTGGTTACATGGATCGGACGGCGACGGCTGGACCCTTGGTCTTGTCTTCGATAGAGAAGGCGGCGGTCCGTGCACAAGAAGCGGACGGAGTTCTTCGAACAGATCTGGGTGAAAACCTGCTCTTGGCTAGATGCCAAAGCCGGTGGTGGCGGCGCTCTATGGTGTCGTTTCCTTCTTGAAGACACCGCCGTGGAGAAGTTCTAGACTACGATCTTCCACCTTTGGGGGAAACCCTAGATTGATGGATCAGAAGATGGCGGCGCGTTTGTGTCGTTTCCCCCTAGGGGCGTCTTTCTTGGAGGTGTACACGGGCTTGAGGGACCAGTGGATGATGTATTTGGTGGAGCGGTGCCTCATCATGCACATTGATGGTGACAGATCTCGATGGCATGGCGCTCTGGAGATTAGGCGTCTGACGGGCGATGATGGACTCGCGCAGGAGGGTGACGATGTCTGGCGTCGTGGTGGCATCGACGACAGCTAGACCGGGCAAGGTAGATGCAGCAATATAGCTCTGAAGATGGATGGGTGGCAGGTGGCAGCGGCGGCCTCATATTCGGCAGACGTCCTGGTTGAGGAGTGCGCCCGACTGGTGGGTGCCATACCGGCCCGGCAGGCGTCCTGGTTGGGACCTCAGATCTTAGATGTTAGGTTTGGCTGCGAGGTCTGTTTGGTATTAGGCCCGAACTATCAGCATCCCTTCATCAACTGGATAGGAGTAGCGACAGATGTTGTCTAGACGGTGGCTTTAGTCTTACTGTTATATGACTTTGTAAAGTCTTGTGTAAATAACTAATAAAATGGTTGCATGCATCATCATGCAGAGGCGGGGGGTCCTCCTCCTTTTTTAAAAAAGAAAAGAAAAAAATCCAACACTGAATATTGGTAACGTTACGTTACCCACTGACGCAGATAGTTTCGAAGATAAACCCAAACACACTACAGAAACTTATGGACAGTGTGCTTTCTTTCTGTAACCCAGCATGGGTCACTACGACTGCTTCTTCACACCTTTGAAGTCGTGGGCGTCCTACCACGAGGGTTGGAAGTTAGTGGAGTCCATCGCCGTCGGTATGAGGCTGCCAAAATCGTCATTGGAACCGAAACCTCTCGCATGAAGTTGCTGATGGATATGGCAGCAACCGTGTTCATATCTAGAACATCATGACCATAAACCGGAATCGCATTTCCGGTGTCCGAATCGGCGGTGTGCTTCAGACTGACCTGATCACCTATCAACGCATATGGCTTAGCTTGTTGAGCTTCTTGCCCACTGCTCAGGTTCTTTCCACACATGCCTGCAATGATATGCTACTTGATATGGAAACTCCAATGTCATGCTTGAATTATTTCCTTTTTTTAACTATACTCAATCAGAACTTCAAAAGTCTCTCACAAGAAGCAAATAAAATATCCTCCTCCTTGGCAAGCTATTTGTAGTCCAGATTATTTGCAACAAAGGGAAGTGCAGGCAAATCTACTGTAGAGTCCATGGAATGATTATAAACTCTCCTTTTTTTGCGAAAAGATTATAAACTCTTCATTGCACAAGTATCACCATCAGTTATTATATTATTGGCTTCTAGCTGCCTGAACGAAAATTCCAGAAGAACGATGCTCTCATTCTAGCCTCTGATTCGGTCAGAAACACAATGGTCTAATTCTGAGAAAGAAAAATGCAATGGTCTATCGTGCGCCTGTTTTCGAAAAGGGGATACCCCGGCCTCTGCATCAGCATGATGCATACGGCCCTCTTATTAAACAAAATAGAGTAGTATCAACAAGGTTCCAAAGGTCCTGAAAAATGAAAAAAAAGAAAGCAACACAAGCTCACACAGAGCCCGGATAAGCTAGATACATCAAGCTAGCCACATCAAAGAGCCACAACCGGTGGGGCAAACTAGATAGGAATACTAAATGCCTATCCTATTACATGACCGCCATCCAAACCGGTTGAAGATATCCCGAGCTACCATCTCCCAACGGACAGACCCAGTAACCAAATGCTCCCTGGCCTCCGTCTGGGTGAGTAGCGACCATGAACGAATCAGAGCCGTAGTCCGGAATAAAACCTGCAAAAAATGTATATATGATGTTCTGTTAAAGACCAAATCGTTTCTGCAGTTCCAGATGGTCCACAGCAAAGCACAAACCCCCACCCGAATATGTCTCCCTAAGTTGGGCTCAATCCCATTAAGCCATGTCCCAAACAAAGTACTAACAGAATTCGGTGGTTTGATGTTAAAAGCAATGTGGACCGTCTGCCATAGAACCTTTGCAAGCGGGCAATCAAAAAAGAGGTGTTTAATAGACTCATCCCGATCACAGAAACTACACCTAGTAGGTCCTGTCCAATTGCGCTTCTTCAAGTTATCCTTAGTTAAAATTACTTGTTTATGAACAAACCACATAAACACTTTTATTTTCAAAGGAACTTTGACATCCCAAACATGTTTGGACGTGGGAATGGAGCTCAAATTAATAACATCAATATACATTGATTTGACCGTGAAGCCTCCAGACTTAGTCAACTTGCAGCGCAATTCATCAGGTTGTTGAGACAGCTGGATATCCATCAGCCTTCTAACTAGATGGAGCCATTGTTCCCAACGATTGCCCGCTAGCACTCGTCTAAACTGAATATTAAGGGGGATAGATTGGAAAACCGAAGCAATGACCACCTCCTTTCGTTGAACAATACGATACAAGGAGGGATATTGGATGGCCAGTGGTTCGTCACCAAGCCAAGTATCCTCCCAGAAACGCGTGCTCGAGCCGTTTCCTACAACAAACTTTGTCCTATTAACGAAAGCCTGCTTGACCTTCATGAGCCCCTTCCAGAAAGGCGAGTCAGTCGGCCTTACAGATACTTGCGACAAAGTTTTTGACTGGAGGTACTTGCCGCGAAGGATCTGTGCCCACACAGCATCCGTCTCCGACGAGAGCTTCCACAGCCACTTGCTAAGAAGGCATTTATTCTTAATTTCTAGATTCTCAATACCTAGACCCCCTTGGTCCTTCGGTCTACAAATAATGTCCCGCTTAGCCAGTCTGTATTTTCTTTTCAGCTCATCACCCTGCCAGAAGAACCGCGATCTATAGAAATCTAGTCTCTTCCTGACTCCAACTGGTATCTCAAAGAACGAAAGAAGAAACATCGGCAAACTTGTGAGCACCGAATTAATAAGTATTAACCGGCCTCCATAAGATAAGAGCTTGCCCTTCCAGCAGCTCAGTTTCTTCTCAAATCGGTCTTCAATGCACTTCCATTCTCTGTTCGTTAGCCTACGATGGTGGATAGGAATCCCTAAGTATGAGAAAGATAACTGTCCCAACTCACACCCAAACAATTGTTTGTAGGCCTCCTGCTCATCTTTGGCCCTACCAAAGCAGAACAACTCACTCTTATGAAAGTTGATCTTCAACCCGGTCAATTGTTCGAATAGGCATAACACCAGCTTCATATTCCTAGCCTTACTCACGTCATGCTCCATAAAGATGATCGTATCATCAGCGTATTGTAGGATAGAAATGCCTCCATCAACCAGATGAGGCACCAATCCACCTACTTGACCATTTTCCTTAGCCCATCCTATCAGAATTGCCAACATATCTACCACAATGTTAAACAAGATAGGGGACATTGGGTCTCCTTGTCGTAGGCCTTTATGAGTTTGAAAGTAATGACCTATATCATCATTAACTTTAATTCCCACACTACCCTTTTGCGTAAATGATTGGACCTGCCTTCGCCAGGCTTCATCAAACCCTTTCATACGCAAAGATTGTTGGAGAAATGGCCACTTTATCTTATCATACGCTTTCTCGAAATCCACTTTAAAAATCACTCCATCCAATTTTTTGGAGTGGATTTCATGGAGCGTTACATGCAAAACTACCACTCCTTCAAGAATGTTTCTGTTTGGCATGAACGCGGTTTGGGATTGATGCACCACAGAATGCGCGATCTGTGTGAGCCTGTTGGTCCCGACCTTTGTGAAAATTTTGAAACTAACATTGAGGAGACAGATCGGCCTGAATTGCTCAATTCGTACCGCATCTGTCTTCTTAGGTAGTAATGTGATAGTCCCAAAATTCAGGTGGAATAATTGAAGTTGTCCAGAGAATAGATCATGAAAAATAGGTAGTAAATCCCCCTTAATAATGTGCCAGCACTTCTTATAAAACTCGGCCGGGAAACCATCCGGACCAGGAGCCTTATTATTTTTCATTTGAGCAATTGCCTCAAGAACCTCCTTCTCCGAGAACGGGGCAAGCAGAATGTCATTGTCAGCAGCCGAAAGCTGAGGTATATCCTCAGTCATGGACTCATCAAGTGACACCGTATTCTCCTTCGGTGGACCAAACAACTGCTTATAATACTCAGTGATATAAGTTTTTAGGTTATCCTGACCTAAAATTGTACCCTCGTCCTGCTCGAGCTGAAAGATTCGCTTCTTTCTGTGCTTGCCATTAGCAATTAAATGAAAGAACTGAGTATTTGCGTCCCTCTGGACCACTCTACGAACCTTAGCACGTAAAGCCCACTTCAATTCTTCTTCACGTAGTAGTTCTTTCAATCGCTTTTCCGCCTCATTTTTAACCTGAAGCTCTGCGGGGACTAACACATTAGACTCGGCTTTTACGTCCAAGTCATGTATAAGAGAAAGGAGTCTATCCTTTTCAATCTTATACGCACCACTAAGATGCTTAGTCCAACCCCTCAAGAAGTGCAAGAAATCGTGCGCCTGTGTGTGGATAAATATGAAATTGCTAGGAATCGAGCCTTATAATTTTTCAGTTGCATCTTTCACCAAAACTCCCTACTTCTGCCAGCACGGAGATTAATCTGACTCTCTTTTATTGCAAATAGAGCAGTCATCCTCCTTTTCCAAGAAAATAGAGCATTAGTTTGGGACCACTTACAACAAGGGAAAGTGCAAGAAAAGCTATTGCAAGTTCATACTACGATTATAACACCCCATCAATATGATGGACATCTTTTCGTACTAGACCACAATCAATAAATTTGCATGTACAAGCAAGTAAATTCGTATAATTGTTAGGTAGCTGACAAATGACCATAACTAATATAAACATATCACAACCGTTTATGAGCGCATCTGATGGGTTTTCATAGTTGTAAATAGAGATATCACAAAAAAATAGTTTTCAACTACACAAAAATATCAGTCATTGTTATCATGTGCAGGATCTTTACATTAAAGTTCATAACTACACCTTGATTACGTAGCACCATGCTAGACATCTAAACAAAATATATCGCTGGAAGTGGTAGCTCTTATAGCAATTGTACTCATGGACTTAAATAAGTGGACAGATGGCTGGTGAGATAATGAAATCAATAACACATGGCCCATAAATACAATTTGGAATCACTCATTTGCACCTCTACATAGTTCCAGTGAGCTTATAAGGTGAACACTAAAAACTTGCTTATTTGTCTAGGCTGGAGAATCCCCTGTTTTTCAAAACAAAAGGTTGAGTTCTGACCACAGGGATAACAATATAAACTGTAACCATCAGGGGCAACACAACACCAAATAAAACCAAACTTTCGCATAACTCGTGTGTTCATAAACTCATATTCATCCAGCACCAAAACAACAAGATGTCAGGGCTACCAACTGAAGCACAACAGATGCTGGAAAACTACAGAAACATGGATGGCGTGCTTTGTCTTTCTGAAACAGAAGTTGCACAAGAAAGCAGGATCACTGCGGTGGCGTGTCCGACAGCTTGCTTGCGGCGTCAGCTTCGGATGCCCTGTAACCCAGCCCGGGCCGCGATGGCTTCTCCTTCTCGCCTTCATAGTCGCGGGCGTCCCGCAGCGAGGCCTCGAAGTCGGTGGAGTCCATCGCTGTTGGCAGGAGGCTGCCGATGTCGTCTTTGGCGCCGAAGCCGCCGGCTCGCATGACATCATCGGCTGAGATCGCAGCTTCCATGTTCATATCTACAGAATTGTGACCATTCACTGAAGTCGGATTTCTGGTGTGAGAATCTGCAGTGTGCTTCAGGGCCCCTTGATCGTCTGTCAAGGCATCTGGCTTAGTTTGTTGAGCTAGTTGCCCACTGCCCAAGTTCTTCCCGTCCATGCCTGCAATGATATGCCACTAGATATGAAAACTCCATGCCAAGGCACCACATTATACACAGTAACATCGTGCTTAAATGATTTCCTGCTTTACGATATCTAATCAGAACTTCAGAAGTAGTATTTGACAAGATGCAGATAAAGTACCCTCCTCCTTGGCAAGTTACCTATATTCCTGATTATATGCAACAAAGGAAACTGCAGGCAAAGCTACTGCAGAGTTCATGGCACAATGATTATGACACCCATCCATGGCACAAAGTATCAATGTTAATTACTCCAGCCGTGCCTTGCAGTTGCAGCGACAGAAATTCCAAAGGAACAATGCTCGGTTCAGTCAGAAACGCAGTGGTCTCTTCTTTGCTCGCGCGCTTGTGTACAGAAACTATCAAACATCACGATGCTACAGATCTCACCTCATAAATTTTCCATCAAAACTTTCAGCAGAACTTGCTACTTCTACTAGCGCCAAGATTAATTTGAACCCCCTTTTCTTAATCTCAGAACAGAGCACAAATCAGCTGCTCCAGCGACCTGCGCCTCCTACTTTCCCTTGCTCGATCGATTCCCCGGAGCAACTACAAACCAAACCACACAGACTGCGGAAACAGATTCCTAACTTTATATGAACGCTACTCGTGCGGATCGATCCATACGAAGCTACAAAGAACCAGAAGATGAGACGGGGAGTAACAGATCAAGAACAGAGCGGAAGAGATTAACCAGCTGCAAGGCGACGTCGCACTCACCGGCTGCAGATCGAGTCGGCGAAGAAACGAGGCGCCGCAGATTCGAGAGCTCGCTCCTTCCACACAGCCAAGGAAATCCTTTCTTTTTACCGAGGCAATCCAATCCCCTCTTCACTTCGCCAGTTCACTTCTGTTCCAGTGCTCTCCTGACTTGGGTTGGATCACCACGTGTTCAGCGAAAGAAGGGGTAACGTGGCACTGCGGTTTTCCCTTTTGGGCCGAATGGACGTTCGTTAGGCTTTTGTTTATTTCAGTTGGGCCAGCTAGTTTTATTCTCTCTCTCTGTCTCTCGTATTGCCCAAACATTTCTTTGATCTTAAAAATAAAAATAACAAAATAAGGACCCCTTTAGCTGGCGAGCGCTCGCAAGGAGGGGGTGGCATTGGCGAATGGTTTCTCTAGCATTTTTTCCTTGCGATGGATGTCGGTTACTTTAGAGCAACATGGCAGTTTCTGTCAGAGAAGACAATTTGTCTACTTCTTTTATGGGCATTTCGCCGACCAATTGAGCAATAATAGTTTTACAATGTTTATTATTATAATTTTCTCTAACATGTACATAAAAAGGAAAAATCAAAATTGCACTTTGAGGACTCTATCCATATCTTCAAGCGCCGCGTATTTTGTAGAGTTAATTACACCTAGGGTACATAAATTTTCGCGGTGGTAGCGAATCCATACACAAACAAAAAAACCCCGTAAAAGTCATACATTAACTCTGATGCGGATTTGTTAGCTACAAAACGCATGCAAAGTGGACAGATGGGCTGTCACGCACGCAATGGGGTCGACCGTGTATGCATTTGTATCTTTACAGTTACCCTCCTCAGTTTACCGAGATTTAACCCGTGGCCATTCTCTTTGTATCCCAATCCCCTTCTTCAAATCCCTAGCTGCGAAGGCGACGCGGCCGGCCGGCCGTCGTGCGTCATGGAGAGACGACGCGGTCGTGCGCCATGGAGAGGCCTTGGTCGCGGCTTCAACCAAGCCGGCGGCTCTGTCAATGGCGGCTTCGACCAAACCGACGGCGGCTCTGTCAACCAAGGCGGCGGCGGCGGCTCTGGCACCGGATGCGACATGGATGGCGAGTGGAGAGTCACATCAGAGCTTAGTTTTGGCTCCAAAAAAGCGATGAAGGTATGTTCTTTCCTCAATTTTCTTGTTGTATTTCTTGTTTTTGGAGAGTCACTTTGGAATTTTAGGGGGCATGCGGAATTACTGTATCCAATGAAGGATTTGATGCGGCTGAATGTGGGTGCGAATTGACGCCAGTTGTTAGGGTTTGCAATGAAGGATTTGATGCAGGCCGGCGATTTCTGAGTTGTCCATATGAGGTATGAGATAAGGTTTTGACTGCTATTTGTTTCACTGAATTTTGCACTGTATGACAGTTTTGACTGGATGTGTTTCTGTAATTTGTAATGTACACGGGTTAAACTCCTGTGGGTATTTGAGGTGGATGGATGATGCATGGCAGGGCAGATCAAGGGTGGTAATTCGAAAGCTTGCAGATGACAACCAGAAGCTACAAAATGCTTTGCTTGACAAAGAACAAGACATTCAGAGGATGAAGAAAGAGAGGAATAAATTAGATGAGCAGAGGAAAAGTAGGGAAAAATTAGATTTGTTTCTAGTACTTGTTGTTCTTGCAAGTGTAGTGATTTATGCTCTAGTTGCATTGGTTAGTAGGGGATTTGTGTGAGGATTACTCAAACAAGTATGTGTGACTGTATGATGAACAAGTTTGTCAAGTTTGAAAATTTTCATGCCCAATTATTTGTCTTTCTTATTCTGCAAATTTGACAAGTTATGTTACCCACACAGAAATTCAGACAAAGAAACTCTCAAATGCAAAATAAGTAGAACACTGAAGAAATTCACTGGATTAACACTGAATTTCACTGAAGAAGTTGACTGGATTAACACAGAAATACAGAGTACAGCAGTGATTAACACAGACTGAGTAAAACAAAGTTGAGTTGATTAACACAAACTGACCTGAGCATTAGAAGCTTAGTACACTCTTACTACAACACAAATTAACTTGGGCATTAACACAAATTAACTTGGGATAAACTGGAGCACTCTGAACTTTCTGAAACTCTCATCACTGCAACAAGACAAGAGTTCTGAAACTCTGAACTTTCTGAACCTCTAGTCCTCGTCGGACGACAGGTCGATGTACTCTGTGACCGGGCGGCTGCAGCTTGGCTCCGGACCATGGCTAACATGCGCTGGTGCCTTCCTCGCGGCTGCAGCCTGCCTCCGGACCATGGCGTCGCGCGCCGCACTGTGGTATGCGACGGCCTGCCGCACTCTAGCTGCGTCTGATGCCTGAACATCTACGCGGAGCCCCAAGACTTCTTGGCGCTCGTCGACGGTGAACCTGCGAGTGGATTCTTCCCTCGCCGCAGTTTCATTGGAGATGGCAACGACACGTCTGTCGATGGCCGCTTGCAGGTCACGGCTGGCATGTTCCCTGCGGACTGTGCCGTACGAATTCAGTAGGGCAGTCTGCTGATCAACGGCAGGCACCACGGCTGGGAGCGGCTGCTGCTCGGGCTGGAGGGGAGCGTGCTCCCATGGCTCAGGCTGGAGGGGAGCGTGCTCACATGGCTCGGACTCGGGCATGGTAGGAGAGGGATTGGGCGGCGGAGCAGGGGTGGAAGAGGAACGAGGACGTGTGACGTGATCCCATGTCCCGGTGATTGTTGCCCAGGTGGTGATGAGCTTGCGCACCATTTGTGTCAGGTGGTGATGAGCTTGCGCAGGGAAGAGGTGGCTCGAGTTTGGCCATGGTGACCATGGCTTTTGTAGAGGCCGAGCGGCGATGGCGGGAAGAGGCAAAGGCGGGAAGAGGCGTTGGCGGGAAGCGGCGTTGGCAGGAAGAGGCGAAGGCGGGAAGCGGCGATGGCCCACCGGCGTACGGGCGGTGTCGTGCGCCGTTCTGTTTGGCCGGAGGTGGCAGACGATGCAGTGTCCGTTGATTTCTGATCGAACGACTAGTAAGGTTTAGCTATATATACAAATTGTAAGGTTGGCAGCATATGCTTGATATCCTCTCATAGCCTACTGGTACGATCCCCACTGTCACAAGCACCAGATACTGGGTTCGAGTCCCAGTATCACACCAAAAAATTGAATAATTTTTCTGCATATTTAGTACTGCAAATGCAAATGCAAATAGATAATAGTAGTATCATATTTGTTCTCAATTTTTCAGCCTATTTAGTACTGCAAATGCAAATGCAAACTTGCAGATACATAATTTGCAGCCTCATATAGCATGAACAAATATGAAGATCAACAGCATTTTCAACCTCATATAGCATGAACATTTTTTTTCAGATGAACAACTTGGCTCCATATAGCATGACAGATATGAAGATCAACAACATAATCATTGTGCACCATGCATGATAGATATATGACAGGCAAAATGAAGGTCCACCATGACCTAACTGACTACCAGTGCATTACAAAACATGTTTTGTTGCAAGGTTGCAGTTCATACATGAACTGGGATATTTTTTGCAGTTTAGCTATGAACTAATAGAGCAACTAAACTAATTTTCTGGAGTCCTAGGGGCATTCTGTGTCACTGGAATCTCCTCATTCAAGTCTGGTATGGCATTCCTTGCTCCATCTTGTCCAAACATCAACTGCCACATAGCATAATCTTCAGCTCTTCTCCCTTCTGCACCAGCTCCTCCCCCTGCTGCTTTTGGGCCTCTTCCAGCTCTACCTCCTCTTCCAGCTCTACCTCCTCTTGCACCAGCTCTTCCAGCAGCTCTTCCACCAGTCCTTCCACTACTTCTTCCACCACCTCTTGATTTCTTCACTGCTCTTCCTACATTGGCACTTGTTCCAGGCTCATCTGCATTTGAAAAGTATAGTAAATTAAGTACATGCAAATAGTCAGGACCAACACTTGTGATTTCAGTTAAACAGTCAATACCTGCATTTGGTACCACTTGTGTTGTTGCCCTTCTCTTGCCTCTGCTTGCCATAGTTGTTCTTCCTCTAACAGTTGCAGTAGTATTTGTTCTTGTTTGTGGAATCAAATCTCTGGCATCAGCTACAAAATTGGATTCCTCTGGGAGAGGTCTAGGTGGCACCACGCTTGTAAGATGAGCCCTCTCCTGCAACATAAAGTGCAACAGTAAGTGAAACATGCATGTTGCTTGTGTCATTGACATCCAGTGAAATGCAAATTAGTACCTCTTGTCCCATTGTGTACACCATGATGCTCCTATCATTGATTGGATCCAGCCTATGATTGATGTGATGAGGCAGTATATCCTACACATGACAATTAAGTCACACAATGAAGTAAAGTGCAATGAAATGCTGGTAAAATAATATGCACTAACCTGGATAATTTCAGGGCATGCAAACTCATCTTCCTCTTCCTCTTCAACTTGTGGCTCCTGCATTTGCCTTTCCATGTATTTTCCATGACCCCTTTTCTTGTAATCATCTTTTCCACAAACTGAACAGTGCATTGCCACACCCTTCTTATTGAGATAAACTGTGCCATCATTCTTCTTCTTCTCTTCTGGAGTTTTCCTCCTCTTTGTGGCTGGCCTTCCCATGACCTTAGTAAACAAGGGAGGATGGATGTACATTCCATTTAGCTTCTCCAATGGGTCCTGTCTCTGAGAGGCATGATATTGTGACCATAGGCTTTCAGATAAGTTTCTATGGTGCAACATTTGTGCACCAGCTCCTCAGGGTCTATCCTCTCAGCCCTACAAACAACTATAGCATGTGGACAAAGGATTCCACTCAACCCCCAGCTCTTGCAATCACAAGTTCTACCAATGATATCAACTATATATGAGTTGGGTCCAGATTGCACATGATAAATGCCATTGCCAGCATCTCTTGGAAAACAGTTACCACTCAAATCTGCATTCTTTTCTAACTTCTTTCTAATCTTTGGATAGATTCTTCCAGTCCACTTTTCCACTGCCTCCCTATGCTTGCTAGCAAGTCTTAATGAAAGTTTTCCCAAGATACACTCTAACATGGATATAATGCACATACCCCTGGCATCTAGTATGTAGCTGCAATGTATTTAAAACAGTTGTATAAGTAAATCAGTTGTATGTAGTTGCAAAGTATTTAAATGAGCAATTCACTCATCAATGAAAGCATCAAGGGAAATTAAAGAAGAACTGAGGATGTACCTATTGAAGACCTCAGACATGTTGTTCAAGAGGATATCACACTTGGCGAAGTCACTAAAGAAGTTCTTAACCCATTGGTTAGGTGCTTTGTCCTCAAGCCAGTTGTAAGCTTCAATGCTGGCCTCTTTCATTTTCTCCCTGTTTTGTGTCCACTTTGGCAAATTTGTTGATCTTGCCATGGCTCACAAAAGGTTTTTCAGTGTCTCCCCTTTGAACTTCTTCTGAAAGTTCTGGTATAAGTGCCTAACACAAAATCTATGCTCAGCATCTAGAAAAACTTTCCCAACTGCATTTATTATACCCTGAAAATTTGCACAAAGTCACACATAAGCACACATGAAGAAGCACAGTTCTACAGAGCACATGTACACATGAAGAAGCACACATTTGCATTACCTTTTGCTTGTCACTCATGATAGTATATGGGCATGTGTTCACAATGTTGAGATCATTCTTAAGTGTTGTCAAGAACCATTCCCATGTATAAGTAGACTCCACTTCCACCAAACCCATAGCAATAGGAAATATGCAGTCATTTGGGTCTATGCCCACTGCTGTCAGTAGCTGGCCTTTGTACTTGCTCTTCAAGTGGCAGCCATCCAGAAATATTATAGGCCTACATCCCTTTAGAAACCCTCTCTTGCAAGCATCATAGGACCAATACAGTGATGACAAATGGTCCTTTGGGAGTGCATCATCTTTCCCCTTCACCTTGGTTGTTCTGACAATAAATTTGATCCAGGATTTCACCTTCTTAGTTATTGACCATAATCCGTATTGTTCTGCTTCATCTCCATGGATGATAGCAACTGCTGCCTTTCTAGCTCTTCCCAGTTTCATTTTATTGGGCATCAACTTAAACTCTCTCTACACTTTGTTCCCAAATGTTGTGAGGTCCATCTTTTGGTTGTCTCTAAACTCATTAATGAATTTCTGTGTCAGAATCTTAACAGTCAGACACTTGGAATCAACGTGTTTCTGGCATGTGTGATTGTCATTGTACTGCCTTATCACAATGCTTCCAGTCCTATTGTCCTTTTAAGCTTTAAGCAGCCAAGGGCATCCCTAAGAACACACTGCATTAAGCCTCCCACTCTCATTTCTTGGTTTGAAAATTTCGACTCTGTTCCTCACAGTGTATGCATCCAATGCCATCCTCAGCTCTTTCATGTCACCAAACACAAGCCCTACTCTGAACACTGGATTGTTCATGTCAGCTTCTGGATTGTAAGCCCTAAATGTGTACTGCAGTTTCTCAAGTTCTGCTTTGGACAAGTTTAGATCATCATCATCCAAAGGATCATCTTCTGGTACATATCCTTCCTGCTCATTGTAGTCACCAACTTCTGCATCTACATTCTCAAGGAATAGATCATCATCCATATCTTCCACATCATAATCACTCTCATCAAAATCTGAATCAGTTTCCTCTCCTTGCTCTGTTCTTGCTGTGCCATCTCCTGCCTCTCCATTATCTTCTTCCTCTCCTGCTTCTCCATTAGGTTCTTCCTCTCCTGCCTCTCCATTAGCTTCTTCCTCTCCTTCCTCTCCATTATCTTCTTCCCCTATTCCTTCAGCAGACCCTGGCTGTTTCCTGGGAGTAATTACCCTTGGCAGAGGGGGGCCATCAATGATCACATCATCATATAATGTTCTGATCTTATTATCTTCATCCACTATCAATAGCGAAGTCTTTGCTTCTTTGCTTGCATTGACCATAGCAGCAATCACCTCTTCAGTATCCACATAAACAAGACCATCCACAATGTCTTTGCCTGGTAAGCACCAATAGACTTGCAGATCTGGGAAACCATGTGAGTAATCCAACTTGTCCAGACAGTAATCCAACGTTGCCTGGTAAGGGTCGGCTTCCATAGCTTGGATTGAGTTGGGAGCACTACTTGTCTGCATCGGCCCCGCCGGGTAAGATTATCGATGGTGTCTTGTGCAAGACGAGGGCAGACGCGGTGATTAGAAAGTTCTGGGTAATTTATCCTTTACAAAATTAAAAATCTTCAACTAGCTAGTTATTAATTGTACTAATCAATATTGTCTCATTTGATTGCAGGCATTCTACAGGTGTGAGGAGGGATACGAGGAGGAGGCGGCAAATGTTATCGATAACGTCTGCAAGCGCCTACTACAGAACTTATGGTACGAGGCTTGGGTGCAGGCTGTTCGAGACTACTACACCTCGCGTGGTATCAAGAAGACCAAGCCGGCGTGCCGCGAGAAGTTCTTGAGTAAGGAGGAGTACATGAAGGTAATTCTTAATTAAGTCCTTGTACTTTACTTCCTTCATTTAGTAATTCATAGCCGTAGCGCTCAAGTTTCTATTTCCTAACTTAGGCCCCTCCGAGATGGTGTGCGGATCGGATGGATTGTTGGGAGGTGTTGGTCAATGAGTGGTGCTCAAAAGAATGGCTAGCCCTCCACAACAAGGCCAAGGACAAACATGCCCAAATGGAAGGTGTGCCACACCATCAAGGCAGCTCCAACTTATATCAGTACAGGCGGAACTGGGTATGTGGTTTGCTTCATGATTCATGCAATTCGTTTGTCATGCTAGCTTCAGCCCTTTAATTACTAATTTACTTTGTTTCTCTCTTTCAGACATGCTACAATAAGGCGGATAAGGTGCCAGAGGTGTACGACCTGTATGCCATGGCCCACACTGGCTCTTACAAGAAAGTCAAGTCATTCTCTGTTGGAAATATGCCCTAGAGGCAATAATAAATAAGTTATTATTATATTTCTTTGTTCATGATAATAGTCTTTTATTCATGCTATAACTGTATTATCCGAAAATCGTAATACACGTGTGAATACATAGACCACAATATGTCCCTAGTGAGCCTCTAGTTGACTAGCTCGTTGTGATCAACAGATAGTCATGGTTTCCTGGCTATGGACATTGGATGTCGTTGATAACGGGATCACATCATTAGGAGAATGATGTGATGGACAAGACCCAATCCTAAGCATAGCACAAAGATCGTGTAGTTCGTTTGCTAGAGCTTTGCCAATGTCAAGTATCTCTTCCTTTGACCATGAGAGCGTGTAACTCCTGGATACCGTAGGAGTGCTTTGGGTATATCAAACGTCACAACGTAACTGGGTGACTATAAAGGTGCACTACAGGTATCTCCGAAAGTATCTATTGTTTTATGCGGATCGAGACTGGGATTTGTCACTCCGTGTAAACGGAGAGGTATCTCTGGGCACACTCGGTAGGACATCATCATAATGTGCACAATGTGACCAAGGGGTTGATCACGGGATGATGTGTTACGGAACGAGTAAAGAGACTTGCCGGTAACGAGATTGAACAAGGTATCGGTATACCGACGATCGAATCTCGGGCAAGTAAAATACCGCTAGACAAAGGGAATTGTATACGGGATCGATTGAGTCCTTGACATCGTGGTTCATCCGATGAGATCATCGTGGAACATGTGGGAGCCAACATGGGTATCCAGATCCCGCTGTTGGTTATTGACCGGAGAACGTCTCGGTCATGTCTACATGTCTCCCGAACCCGTAGGGTCTACACACTTAAGGTTCGATGACGCTAGGGTTATAAAGGAAGCTTGTATGTGGTTACCGAATGTTGTTAGGAGTCCCGGATGAGATCCCGGACGTCACGAGGAGTTCCGGAATGGTCCGGAGGTAAAGATTTATATATAGGAAGTCCTGTTTCGGCCATCGGGACAAGTTTCGGGGTCATCGGTATTGTACCGGGACCACCGGAAGGGTCCCGGGGGCCCACCGGGTGGGGCCACCTACCCCGGGGGGCCACATGGGCTGTAGGGGGTGCGCCTTGGCCTACATGGGCCAAGGGAACCAGCCCCTAGAGGCCCATGCGCCAAGATATAGGAAAAAGGGGAGAGTCCTAAAGGGGGAAGGCACCTCCGAGGTGCCTTGGGGAGGATGGACTCCTCCCCCCTCTTAGCCGCACCCCTTCCTTGGAGGAAGGGACAAGGCTGCGCCTCCCCCCTCTCCCCTGCCCCTATATATAGTGGAGGGGAGGGAGGGCATCCATACCTGAGCCCTTGGCGCCTCCCTCCCTCCCGTGACACCTCCTCCTCTCCCGTAGGTGCTTGGCGAAGCCCTGCAGGATTGCCACGCTCCTCCATCACCACCACGCCGTTGTGCTGCTGTTGGATGGAGTCTTCCTCAACCTCTCCCTCTCTCCTTGCTGGATCAAGGCGTGGGAGACATCGTCGAGCTGTACGTGTGTTGAACGCGGAGGTGCCGTCCGTTCGGCACTAGGATCATCGGTGATTTGAATCACGACGAGTATGACTCCATCAACCCCGTTCACTTGAACGCTTCCGCTTAGCGATCTACAAGGGTATGTAGATGCACTCTCCTTCTACTCGTAGCTGGTTTCTCCATAGATAGATCTTGGTGACGCGTAGGAAAATTTTGAATTTCTTCTACGTTCCCACGACATCTCTACGTCTGACCTCGATGATCCAAAAAACTTCACCAACATCTCCTCCCACGACAAGCTTGTGAGATATAGAGATGAGGAGAAGGCGAGGAAAGGAGAGGACTTTAACCCGAGCCAAGGTCCCATTGATACAGAGCTGCTGATGATATCTGGTGGTGGGAGGTCCCATGGCTCCATAGCCATGGGAGATGGACTTATATGTTGTCCTAGCACTCTCCCGGAGATCAAGGCGCGTTAGTCGAGCTCCGTTCCTGAGATAAGGCCTCGTGAACGGCCAGTCCAACTCCCCTTCAAGGTTAGTTAGACGTACTCAGCTATCTTTCTCCATTACATTGCATGCGCTTCCATCAATGATTACAAATGGTAACGAGGAGTGGTGTTGCAGGCTGCTATACAGAGTAAGAGAGATAGAACGGAGAAACTTCTGGCGGAGGCGGCGGAGAGGCAGCGGGAGTTGGAGGAGAGGACGACAAAGATGTTGGAGGAGGAGAGGGCACGGAATGACATGCATGCAAGGGCCATGTACGAGCTCCTTGTGGTAAGTTTATTCTACACATTAGTCAAAACATTCATGTAGTGTTTGTCTCATTACTAACTAGTATGACTGAGTCGTCAAAACCAAATGTGCAGTCTGTGTGCGAGAAGTCCGGTCAGACCGCTCCGCTGATGCCAGTGATTGCTCCTGGGACCACTATGAGTTTAATTTGAATGGACATTACTTGCTAGTCTTAACATTTGAGTGTCATCATGCTAACGAGACATTGGAAAT
This sequence comes from Triticum dicoccoides, assembly GCF_002162155.2. Taxonomy (NCBI): domain Eukaryota; kingdom Viridiplantae; phylum Streptophyta; class Magnoliopsida; order Poales; family Poaceae; genus Triticum; species Triticum dicoccoides. Next base: position 568,922,325 of record NC_041381.1, on the reverse strand, counting down.
GATCTTTGGTGTAGCGTAATTCCAGACAATCATCGCACGATCCTTCTCCAGCTACCGGCAAGAGCCACCCCGCTACTACACCTCCATAATCACGGTAAGTGTCTCTAGTGTTTTGCTTAACAAATGCATAAAGACCTAGACTTAGCTTTATTTCCTCCAATATGCTTACCATAATGACCTAGAGTTAGCTTCTTTTCCTCCAAAATGACTTAATAAGCTTAGTGACCTCCAAAACCATCCATTTTACCTAAGTTAGCTCTAAAACGATTTGTACTTAGCTTACTTATGTCAAAAATTGCATAATTATCTTAGTTAGCTCATAAACGATCCATTTTACCTAAGTTAGCTCTAAAATAACCCATTTTACCTTAGTTAGCTTATAAACGATCCAGTTTATCCAGGTTAGCTCTAAAATGACCCATTTTACCTAGATTAGCTCCTAAATGATCCATTTTACCTACGTTAGCTTTAAAATGACCCATTTCACCTAGGTTAGCTCCAAAATGACCCATCTTACCTAGGTTAGCTCCAAATTGGCCCATCACACCTAGGTTAGCTCTAAAATGATGCTTTTTACTAAGTTAGCTCATAAACGATCCATTTCAACCAAGTTAGCTCATAAACGATCCATTTCACCTAAGTTAGCTAAAAACGATCCATTTCACCTAAATTAGCTCTTAAATGATCCATTTCACCTAAGTTAGCTCAAAAATGATCCATTTCACCTTAGTTAGCTCAAAAACGATCCATTTCACCTGAGTTAGCTCATAAACGACCCATTTCAACTAAGTTAGCTCATAAATGATCAATTTCACCTAAGTTAGCTAAAAAACGATCCATTTCAACTTAGTTAGCTCATATATGATCCATTTCACCTAAGTTAGCTCATAAATGACATATACTTCTGGTTCTAGTCTTCTTCTTGTTCTAGTATTCTTCTTCTAGTCACCTATTTCTAACTTTCTTATTTGCCATTTTGCATATTTCATTCGCTCCATGGAAGCTAGCTTGCTATGATGGAGTGCTTGTTTTTTCTTTGATGAAACTTTGCATTGTATCTAGCTTGCTATGATGGATGGAACAATGTGTATGGATGGAACTTGATGGATGGAACTTGCATTGTAATATGTATATGGATGGAACAATGTGTATGGATGGAACTTGATGGAACTTGCTTATGTATGAATGGATGAAACTTAATTATGTGCTGGATATGTGATATGTTTGCTGTTAAATAGCCCTGTGAAATATATCTATATATGTCATACATATTTGCTGTGAAAATTGTTGGATTAAAAAAAACAGAAAAAAGAGCCAATATACAGGCTCTTTGCCATCTGCCACCGACGGTAATGGGCTCTTTGCCATCAGCCGCGGACGGCAAAGAAGCCACGTGGCAGCCAACTGTGCTTCCTGGGAGCTGACCCATTTGGTCAGTTTGCCTATAGTGGCAGACGGCAAAGAGTAAATAATTTTGCCGCCAGCGGCGGACGGCAAAGGCCTACCGTTAGCCACCTAACGGACTAACAGCGGAATTTTTGCCGTCTGCTTTCTTTGCCGTCTGCTGCTGATGGCAAAGGCCCCTTTGCCGTCAGCCGCGTAAAGCGGACGACAAAGTAGCTGTTTGCCGGACCTTACGTTGCCGGAGCCTTTTGCCGTCCGCCATTCAGGCCTTTGCTGTCCGCCGTGGCAGACGACAAAGTAGCTGATTCCTGTAGTGTACCTTAGCACCCAGAAGGCTCAACGACCATACTATTCCACTGATTCCTAGAGCAAGACCAGTGTCTGTGAGGCCTTACAGAATTGCTCCTCATTCAAAGGATGAGTTGGAGAAACAAATAAAAGAACTGTTGGGCTCAGGAATGATCAGACATAGCAACAGTGAGTTTTCTTCTCCTGTGTTGCTTGTCAAGAAAAAAGAGGAGGGCACTTGGAGGATGGTGATTGATTACAGACACCTTATTGCTATTACATTGAAAAGCAAGTACCCAGTTCCTGTTATAGATGAACTTCTGGACGACTTAGCAAGAGCTTGTTGGTTTTCTAAGCTGGATCTAAAAGCTAGTTATTACCAAATCAGGTTAGCACCAGGAGAAGATTACAAAATAGCCTTTCAAACTCATAATGGACATTATGAATTTAATGTGATGGGCATGGGGCTGTCAGGAGCACCAGGGACATTTCAAGGAACAATGAATTATGATCTCTCCCTTGTTTTGAGGAAATGTGTATTAGTGTTCTTTGATGATATTTTGGTCTTCAGTAAGACCTTGAGAGAGAATTGGGAGCATTTGGATGATGTGTTATCTATTCTGCATAGAGAACAGTGGAAGGTGAAGATGTCTAAGTGTGATTTTGCTCAACCTAAGATAGCATACCTGGGGCATGTTATTTCAGCAGAGGGGGTTTCTACTAACCCTGATAAAATAGTAGTTGTCCAACAATGGTCTGTTCCCAAGAATGTGAAAGAGGTGAGAGGATTCCTTGGGCTCAGTGGTTATTACAGGAAGTTTATTAAGCATTATGGGATTATTGCAAGGCCACTGACTGATCTGCTTAAGAAGGGTATTCCTTTTGTCTGGACCAGCATAACAAATGAAGCTTTTGTAACACTGAAACAAGCACTGGTGTCTGCTCCTGTCCTGGCTTTACCGAATTTTACTAAACCTTTCATGATTGAGTCTGATGCTTGTGAGTATGGTATTGGGGCAGTGCTCATGTAACAGGGGCACCCACTAGCATTTGTCAGTAAAACATTGGGGCCCAAAAACAGAGCTCTCTTAGTTTATGAGAAGGAGTATTTGGCTATACTATTAGCAGTGGATAAATGGAGGCCTTATCTGCAGGTACATCACTTTACTATCAAAATAGATCAAAGAAGTTTGGCTCATCTGCAAGATCAAATATTGCACACAGTATGGAAACAGAAGTGTCTCACTAAACTATTGGGACTGAACTACCAAATTCAGTACTAACAAGGTTCAGACAATACTGCAGCTGATGCATTGTCTAGAAGACCACCAGATCAGTCTCAACTGTTATGCATATCCAATAGTCAACCTGCTTGGTTGCTTAAAATCATAGAGAGTTATCAGCAGGATGAGAAAGCTTTGGCTATAATATAGCAACTAGCTATCCAGCCAGCATCTAAACCCCCCTACAGTTTAGTAAATGGGTTACTGAAATACAAGCAGAGCATATGGGTGGGTCCTGTTCCTACCTTGCACCAGAAATTTTTTGCAGCCTTCCATGATAGTCAATTGGGTGGTCATTCAGGTTTTCCAGTTACATACAAGAGAATTCATGCTCTGTTTTCTTGGCATGGTATGAGGAAGTTCATTTTGTCTCAGGTGTAGTCCTGTTTGTTGTGTCAGAAAGCTAAGCCAGAGAGAGTCCCTTATCCTGGATTATTATCTCCACTGCCAGTACCACACCAAGCTTGGGATACTATTTCCATGGATTTCATTAGTGGTCTCCCTCAGTCTTCTCAATTTAACTGCATTCTGGTAGTAATTGATAAGTTTTCCAAGTATGGCCATTTTATTCCGCTGAGACATCCTTTCAATGCTCAGAAAGTGGCAGAAGTGTTTTGGATAATGTGTATACATTACATGGCATGCCAAAGTTTATTATCTCTGATAGAGATCCAATATTCCCTAGCCAATTCTGGAAACTGTTGGTTGCTAGAACTGGAACTCAGTTGAACATGAGCACAACAAATCATCCTGAGACAGATGGGCAGACTGAAAGGGTTAACCAGCAAGTGGAGTGTTATCTCAGGTGCTTCATTAGTGCTCAACCTCATAAATGGAGTAAGTGGTTGTCCTTGTGTGAGTTTTGGTATAATTCTAATTGGCATTCTGCTCTAGGGAAGTCTCCCTTTGAAATACTATATGGGTACACTCCAAGATATTTTGGTATTAGTGAGTCTGATACAATTGCACCAGTAGAGATGCAAGAGTGGTTGCAATCTCATCAAACTATTACAGAGACATCTAGACAACACTTGCTGAGAGCACAACACCGCATGAAGAGCCAAGCTGACAAGCACAGATCTGGCAGAAGTTTTGACATTGGAGACCAGGTGTTTTTGAAGATGCAACCATATGCTCAACTGTCGTTGTATTCCAGGGCGAACCATAAACTTGCAGTTTTATGGGCCATTTCAAGTTGTGGAAAAAATTGGGGACAAGGCATACAAGTTGGATCTTCCTGCTACCAGCCGTTTGCATCCTGTGTTTCATGGTTCACAACTGAAGAGATTTCTACCGCGGGAAGCTGTGGTCAGTCAATCATTGCCTACACCCCAAGCTGCGCTTCAGTCCAAGTGTTGCAGCACATAGTCTGTCAGGTGGGTCACCGCACTATCTTCAGAGGACTGGTTTAGTGGTCAGAATCTTCCCCAACTGATGCCACTTGGGAAGATTTGGAGTTCTTAAAGCAACAATTTCCCCGTGCTCCGGCTTGGGGACAAGCCGGCTCTCAAGGAGGGAGGATTGTCAGCGACGCGCGGGCACAGAACACTGAAGATCGTCATCAGGCGACAACAGGTTCAGATACTGTTCATGAGCCGACAAGCAAGGAAGCAACGGCAAGGAACCAGGCCTCGAGCGGGCCCGCGGCGCGGCCCACTCGACCCAAGACGAAGCCCAGATGGAACAATGGCCCAGAATGGGTTCGGTAGTTAAATATCACTGTATAACGTTCGAATTGCCTCGGCTTGGACTTGGACGGCGGTTGCGGCCGATTGTAATTGACTTGTAGCTGTGAGGAGGGTTGGGAGGAAAAATACACGCTACCGAATTCCCCATTTCGCCATGAACCCTAGTTGCTAGTTGTAGATCGATCGAGGCCGTTACACTCCAGGATTCATCTTCGCATGTCCATTGGGACAGCGAAACTAGGGTTCCCAGATGTGGGATATTTTTTGTACTCTAGCCTCAGCTACACCGCATCGGTGTTTGCTCTAGTGTCGTTAGGAAGCATAGAGGAGGTGTGTAGGAGTTGGTAGGCAGTGGTTGCTTTCCTTCATGACAACGATGCTAGCGGTCCGAGGAGGATGGGCGGGGCGGTGCATGGTTAGTGGATCAAGACGATTCTCATTCGATGCAGTCGGGCAGAGCAGCTAGCTCTGAATGGAGCAGTCCAAGGTTGAAAAGTTGGACATGTGATTCGGGAAGCAAAAAAAAAAAAAACAATAATACCCAACCCATGAAACCAACAGGCTAGCTATATAAATAAAATATGTCACTATGGTTGGTAGCTCTTATAGCAAATATACTCATGGGTAGAATAAACTGGACATGTGGTGAGGTGGTAACAACAACACCCGACCCATAAATACAACTTTGAATCACTCGTTTGTAACTACCTACACGTAGTCCCATTGAGTATAGAAGGTGAACACGCAAAACTGCACCACTAAAATGTAAACTTGTCCATCTTTTGTTTGTTGTCGCTCAGTGGGTGGGTGGAGATATGACAGTTTGGTCTACAAGGACTATGAACACTGCTAGGCATGGGATGCACTAGGAATATGAGTTCATGTTGAGAGTGTGTACATGAGCTGATTCAGCGTGATTCCTTCATGCCTTCCCTCCTGCTAAGCTCTCCTTCTCCTCCTCCCTCCTAGTGCGTCCGACCTCCTCATCTGTCGCTCGACTTGCCATCGACCCCTAGCACGCCTCCATCCTTCACCATTTGCCCCCATGTCCCATATCCACTAGCAGGCGTCGGCTGCGTTTGGCGAGGGAGGGCGAGATGCGGTGAGATGCAGAGTGGGGGAGATGGAGGCAGTGGAATGCAAGCGTTGTCATTCTTGGTGATGTGCAAGCCATGACCTGGATCTTCTATTGAAGGGGCGGACAAGACGGAGGCATTGTTGTGGAAGAAATCAAGAGGAAGCGTCAACACTGACGGGTTCATGTGTCAGTAACCAAAGGCAGCAGCATAGTCATGGAGTACAGGACGTCAACTCCAACGGTGCCGGTAGCGACGACATGAGGCATTCAGGAAAGAATCAGAAGTCTTGATCTTTCCATCCATGCATGTATATTAGTATTATTTAGACATTCTTGTGTTTTACACACACACACACACACACACATAATCCCGCACACAGCACAGAGATTGCTGCATGATCCCCAGAGAGAACCAATCACGCAGCTCTCACTTTTTGGCTTGCGAATTTAGCCATGAACAACACACATGCAATGTAGAAGCTCATCGACTAGCTAGATTAGCTTCTACTCATGTTTGGTTTCTTGAGTCTCATGTAGACATATGTATCCCCGTGAACTTTATTACTCGAAATAAAATTTATTATTTATCTAAGAACATTTTGAGACAGCATTAAATTCTCAACACCAAAATGAGCCAACATAAGATGCAGCTAGTTTTCTTTTCTCAAGATAGCTAAACATGAATTTATTTTTCCTAAAAAAAATGCTAAGCGCAAATATTTTCAAGTAAATTTCCTTCAAGGAAAGTACAAAAGAGATAAATTTGGCAGTGCAACAAAATATGGGTTTTCTAATATTTATCTTGACTAAAGAGGAGCCGGTGGTCATGGTCAGTGTCACGACCATTCCACAGTACTATTCCTCTACTCCTAAACTTGAACCGACATGTGGGCATGCTCCCCCATTCCTCGCAAACATTTTGTCTACTATTTTCCTGGCATCTGCCAACCACTTGAGCAATAGTAGGTTTAAATATATTTTTATATTACTACTAACATGTGAATATATAAATGGTCAAATTTGTACCATGGATACTTTAGCCATATCCAGAACACCATGTATATAATGAAGACAATAATTTCCATAGATCTTCCGTGACATTGGTTTTGCATCATGAGAGTATAGTGATATACTAATTAGGTTTACCAACTCCTATGAATCTTCCAGGACATGGTTGATTCAAATCTTATTGTGAAACTATTATTCTAAACTTTGTCACAAAAGTTATGTCTTCACGCTGCTGGAAGCATCGGCCAAGACAGAAACTTTCTTGGATTGAGTAGAAATAGGCCTAGCAAAGATGGTGTCTCACGCTCTTTTCCCCCATAGCATTTTTATTGAGAAAAAGGCGAAAACATAGACGCTCGGTCTCCCCCCGCCTTCCGTTGGCGAGGCCATGGGTCCCCACTCCCTCCCTCTAGCATTCTAGGAGTACGAGGAGGAGGCATTGGTCTCCCGGTGGTGTAGATAAGGGCAATGTACAATGGTGTCATATGTATACAGATGCCCCATGACAAAAAGTAGTTTGAGGCTATCATTAGTGGACCTCATTAAAAAATAAAAAATAAAGACTCTAATACACATACATCTCTACTTTTCACTCCAACCTTTTCAGCTTTTGACACAGGACCACATTTTCTCTCTTCAAGCACCCGCCTCTTGCAGAGGATCCCGCTTCCCAATTCAAATCAACTTTATTTGTTGTCCGATTCTACATGGCATGTGAGGCATTACCCTAGGGCTATGCATTGTACATGCCCTAAGTTTAAGGTGTGTCTCGCGTCTGTGTTACAATAGGCAGTGGTGCATAGAATAATATTTCCCCAACCCCTGCACCATCGTGACGGCGCTCCTCGTGATGATGGTGCTGAGTTCTTTGGGAGTCATCGTCTGCCGGTCTCTTGGTGCGAAGGTTTTGAGCTATGGAGTTTTTGTCCTCTAGCCTCAACTGTGTCGCATCGGCATCCGAATCCCATTTGTAAGCTTAGAGGAGATATACAATAGTTGGTAGGCAATAGTCACTTTCCTCCTTGGCGATGACGCTGGCGGTCTTAAGGGGTAGGTGGAGAGGTGCAATACTAATGTATCTAGGAGGCATACCTAACGATTCTCCTTCGATGCAGTCGTGTAGAGGAGCGGGGTCTGAGTGGAGAAATCCAAGGTTAAATAATTGGACATGCAGTTGGGAAAGCAAAAAATCAATAATACCCCGACCATAAAAACAACTTGCGAGCTATCTAAATAAAGGTTTTGGTAGCTCTTAGAGAAATTGTACTCATCAGTAGAATAATTGAATATGTGGTTGGTGGGATAGTAAATATAAACAACACCCGGTCCATAAATAAAAATAAGCACTCCTTTGCAACCACCTACACGTAGTCCGAGTGAGCATATAAGGGAACACTCAGAGCTGCATCGCAAAAATGTAAGCTCGCCTATCATTTGGTTGTTGCCGATCAATGGATATATAGAGAAATGACACTAGTTTGTTCTACGAGGACTATGATCAGTACTAGGCATGGGATGCGGTAGGAATATGAGTTCAAGCTGAGAGCATGTACATGAGATGATTCAGAGACGTTTTGCTACAAGTGATAGCTGACCAACTTTCTCTACTACATGCATGGTGATTGCAACGTGTTGTGTTTCTACGTAGAGCTAGCATCAGACTAAGTGGTCGTGGATTGCTTGTCTCAAGGGAGAAATGGAATGAATATAGTGCCTCTCGCCCTATCGAGAAAAATAAAGCCTGAATTAAAACTAAGTTTTAAACTTGGGTGTTAGCAAGAGCAAAAGACCTAACAACAATAATCTTGTGAGACTAGCTTTTCGGTCTTTCATAAATATTAGCAACTCTCCATATTCAATGAAACATACAGATTAGCAACTTTCCAATAAAAGAATGCATTGTTTGTTTTTTGTCCAAATAGGGAAATTCCCTAGTTTTGAATGAAAAACTGAGCCCTAACTAGCGATTGGAACCACATACAACACATCCACAAACAAAATCGTTCTTTCAGATACCTTCATAATCTAAATGATAAAGAAAATCAAAAACCACTGACGTATTCATCAACTCATATTCATCCAGCACTGGAGAGCGGGATGTTAATGTTTCCCAATAAAGCGCAAAGTATAGAAGCCGGAAACTATACAAACGCAATAGAAACATATGGACAGTTTGCTCTGCCTTTGTAATGGTAAAGTTGCACAAGGAAGCAAGGTCACTATCACAGCATGTCTAATGACTTGCTTCATGCGTCAACTCTGAGTGCTTTATAAGTTAGCCCGGGGCTCGACACCTACTCCTTCTCGGCTTAAGTCACAGCCCGTGGCAAGGCCTCAATGTCAATGGATTCCATCTCCAAAGGTAGGGGGCTACCGGTGTTAGCTTTCCTATCAAAGTTGTGGGCTCACATGACATCAATGCCAGAGATGAAAGCCTCCATGTACATCATCTGCATTAGCTTGTTGAGCTTTCCCAAATCTCCCCATCCATTCCTGCTACGACAGATATAAACTCCATATGAGGATACCATCGAAATAGGCTTTCACCTCGCTTTATAAATAAAGCCAACATCCATACAACCAGTTCACGAGTAACAAAGCAGCAAATACAGTTGGGGTAACAACACAATCACGTCCAAAGAAAGCATAAAGGAAATAAGGAAAAAACCACCTAGTGGTAGCAGGCTCAATGGCTCTACGGAGAGGAGAGACAGTGGGCGGTAGTCAGAAACGCATCCAGCATGAGCCTAAGACGATCGCGGTTCCACGTTGTCTACATAACAGGTGCTAGTGATGCAAAAAAGCAAGGAATTTGAAGAACAAGTTAGATACCTATCAAGGGAAGACCCTCTCAATCACCATTTTATTACGCGTGATCCACCACGACCATGAAATCGCAGCAAATATAAGTCGAAATAGGCGGCATTGCCGCCCAGTTTTGTTAGCTCTGCTTTCTAGGAACCCTGCAAGCCTCCCAGTCAGGCCCGAGGGCATAGAGGACGAAAGACCAAAGGGCACGTTGATGGTTTCCGTGATAAGGGGTTACTAACCACATCGGCTTCCAGAGGACGTGGGTTGGGCCGAGGATGACGATGCCATAGACCTAGGTAGGGTCATAGGCCTGACCTATACGCCCCACCCCAGGTCACTATCCTAGAAGCAAAGACATTGAAAGCACAACAAGAAGTATCAACTGAAGCCATCAAGTGCAATCCACTCGACCAGTCATCTCACTCGGATATGATGAGGACATGACTACCTTGGATACGACCAAAAATATTGCATACATGCATATTTGTCAGGTGATTTCTAGTGCAAACTATTCAATAATCTATTTATGTTATCCAGAACAAAAATACTTCACACACTTTTGTGTTTTGTCTAATTGCAGGTGTATGGGACATTTGTACAATTCACATATGAAGATAAGGGAGAAAGAGATGTTTACTTGTTGTTCAAAAAGTTCTCTCACGTCACTTTTGGGCCAAGAGAAGATAGAGTCCAAGTCTCTCACGTTCTGAATTCAGATTCGGACTGCACAAACATACCTGACTCAAAACGTCAACAACTTTTTCATACGGACTCCAAATTGGGTGATTCTTTTTTTTGTTGGAATCTAGATTTTGTGCTCTTTCCAGCCCAATTGGATTCACCTTCAAATTCGCCCGGAGTGTTTAGATATCGATGAAACAATCAGACGCTGCAGCAGAATCCGAGTCAAACAACAAGTCCAAAGGTGTTGCATCACCTCCACTTGGGCCCATGAGCCTTGTATGACCTAGGGTTGGTTTTAGGATGCCTTGGGACGTTCTCCCACCTCCTTGGCCGCCACCCCTTCCTCCTATATAAGTAGATCCATCTAGTAGATTTTTCCTTGGGATTTGTTTAGTTAAAAGTTAGCCATTGCAACTTTGTGTATTTTGTTTGTGTCCAACGACCAGACCAAGACCGCTTACGGATCCCCACCTTTATCAATACTTCATCTATATTCGCAATATTCAGATTGCTTTATCATATTCTTGCTTGTTCTTTGATTGCTTGCAGGAATAGACCTTCGTGGTCAGGTTGATTGTGCTTCGGCGTGGTCAATAACCTCTCGGAGTTGGTTTAGCGATTGCTAAGGCGCAACGTCGTGCACGTTTGTAGTCAGATCATCAAAGTCGTCTCCAGCAAATCGATAATTATCATCTTATCGAAAGATCGGGACACCTGCGACTCTATCAAGTGGTATCAGTTTTCAGGTTGCTCGGTGAGAATTTCCAGTTTTCCCTAGATTAGATTTATTTTCTTAGCTATTATCCAAGAAAAAGCTACAAAAAAGTTAGATCTATTCATCCTTTGTCCAAGCCAGTCTGAGCCTTTACAATTTTCTTTTCATTGTTTGCATTATTGAATTATTTTTTGCATCGCCGTGTCGAGTTGCTGGTCTTAGTGTCTAGTTCGTTTAGAGGTTCGAATTCTGTTCACATTAGTCACGCCGCCGCTGCATCGTTATCCCTTCCACTGTCCACCACTCATCCATCGAATTCCACCATGTGCTACCCACCATTCATTGTCATAATCATAGTTGAGATCATTCACATCTTCGCTTGATCCAATCTGTATCTTATCTAGTTTGTTTTGGAAAGAGATAGAGACAAAAAAAGACGAAAAAAAGAGAGAGCAAAAAGTAAAAAAAAAGTAAAAAAAGAAAGAAAAGGAAAAAAGTGTGAGAAAAAAAGAGAAGAGAAAAAAAAATCGGATCTATCTAGACTCAATCTCGTAGTTGAATTCGGACTGGAATATGTTTCGTGCACTGTTCAGTAAAAAAGGCATAACTTCCTCCTACGAACTCCGTTTTGGCTCCACAAGTACTCAAATTAAAGCTAGCGACTAGGCGCATCTGAATAGTTTCAAAAACAAGTTCAATATTTGGCGTCTCAAAATCAGCTTCTAAATAGGTCTTTTTGCCCTTCAAAGTTCTCGCATACAATTTGTTCCAATTTTTCAGCCAGTTTTAGAATTCTTTGACTCCTCATATCAATTTGGAATTGAGTGATTCTTTTTGCATTGGAAAGCTTGAGTTAGTAGCAAACTTTTCAAGAGGAAAGTTGGAGAGAGAGTTGTTATATATCCTTCTTGGCAGTTGTTATTCATCATTATCTTTACTGCCGTTGTGATCTTCACTTATATTTTACTGTCCAGAGCTACTTATCCTTCATTGATGCTAGTTGTGCTATGCCGTGACCTCATTAGTGTTTTAGGCTCGCGTCTCTAGTCCGGTCTAGCCTAGGACCAGCATAGTACCGTCGTTGAGCGTTTATTCAACATTGCATCTTTGAATTGATTATTGCAATCTTTCGCTACCATATATAGCCAACCCAGCTCAACATATTTCTACACCGTGTATACGTACGTTCCCCTGGCAATCGCTTTAAACAAGCTTCAGAGTTATTTGACACCGCTGGTTGCCTGTCACCACCTGCCGCATGGTAAGAACATGTAAGATATTGATATTTGCTTTACTGTGAGCACTTTACAACCACATCCTAGTAGTTCATAGGAACATTATTCTCAAATTTTGTTTCTTGTTTCTACTAATCATGACAGCTTCCAGAGATAGAAGTTCTTGGACGATGGACACATCTTCACCATCACGAGAGTTGAGACAACACACACAAGCATATGGTCAGGTTATGTCTTTACCATCATTTGAGGGTAGATTTAATCCTGCTATTTATCTAGCTTGGGAGCTTGAATTAGAAGAAGTTTTTAGTCACCATGATTTTTCTGAACTTGAGAGAGTACGAGCTACCACTAGAGCATTTACTGGTTTTGCTTCTGTTTGGTGGAGTGTACATTGTAAGAAAAACATTGATAACCAACCCACAACTTGGAAAGTTTTGAAAGCTGTAATGAGACAACAATTTTTTCCTCCTTACTATCATCGTTAATTGCTTCGCAAATTGGAACAATTAAAACAAGGCCGTAACACTGTTCATGCCTACTACCAAGAGTTCAAATCTTATATGCATCATTGTGACATAGAAGAATATGAGGATGATACAATGAATAGATTTTTTTGGTGGTTTGAACCATGATATCCGTGCAAGATTTCACTATATTCCTCTTTGCATTACTGGTATGTATGTTCGCGCTTGTACCTTTGAGAGACAGATACAGGAGGATGCATTGGGTGACTACAACAACAACTATTCCAGTTCGTGCTCACCATCACCGGTTGGTTCCTCCACCGTTGCACCTACTAGAGTAGTCCCACCTCGGATTGTGAGCACGACATTATCTCAAGAGTATGATGCATTGTCAAGGTCCGTACCTACATCAGCTATGTCTTTGCGACAAGGTAACAGTAAAGGTATTGATGATATAACTTCACATGAGAATGATGCATCCCTAGTTAACTTGAATGAATCATGTGTTGAGTTACCTGTTGATTTGAGTACATCACCTATTTTAGAGAATCTTGATACTGTCATGAATGCCTCATGTGTTCAAACAACTGAAATACCAACAATTTTGAGTGCACCCATTGAATTAACTACTGATGCAAAAGAACCAATGTTTAATCATTTTGATATGACCTCTAATCTAGGTGATGATTCTGTTCCAATGACTTACTGCATGTTTGCTTATTTAAGCATGTTGTAGCATGTAAATTTGATGCAAGTAAGGTTTATTCACCAATGTTGGGATGGTTTAATGATGAATATTGTCAATCTTTTGATAGGAATAAGAGCTTCACTTATATGTGCAAACTGAGTTGCAATATTTTCATGTCTTCTACTTATGATAATATTTTGGATTTATATTTTATGCTCTTTGAAAGTTACTCATGTATACATGTGTCATATGTGCAAAAATTAAGGAAAGTAAAAATGGATGACATATACATATACAACATGTATACCTTGTCTCTTTTGTTAGCCACATTTCAGATTAAGCAACGCCGAGGACGGCTTTGTTTTTAAAAAGGGGAGGATGATGGGGACATGACTACCTTGGATACGATAAAAAATATTTCATACATGCATATTTGTCAGGTGATTTCTAGTGCAAACTATTCAATAATCTATTTATGTTATCCAGAACAAAAATACTTCACACACTTTTGTGTTTTTTCTAATTGCAGGTGTATGGGACATTTGTACAATTCACATATGAAGATAAGGGAGAAAGAGATGTTTACTTGTTGTTCAAAAAGTTCTCTCACGTCACTTTTGGGCCAAGAGAAGATAGAGTCCAAGTCTCTCACGTTCTGGATTCAGATTCGGACTGCACAAACATACCTGACTCAAAATGCCAACAACTTTTTCATACGGACTCTAAATTGGGTGCTTCTTTTTTTGTTGGAATCTAGATTTTGTGCTCTTTCCAACCCAACTGGATTCACCTTCAAATTCATCCGGAGCGTTTAGATATCGATGAAACAATCAGACGCTGCAGCAGAATCCGAGTCAAACAACAAGTCCAAAGGTGTTGCATCACCTCCACTTGGGCCCATGAGCCTTGAACGACCTAGGGTTGGTTTTAGGATTCCTTGGGACGTTCTCCCACCTCCTTGGCTGCCACCCTTCCTCCTATATAAGTAGATCCATCTAGTAGCTTTTTTCTTGGGATTTGTTTAGTTAAAAGTTAGCCATTGCAACTTTGTGTACTTCATTTGTGTCCAACGACCAGACCAAGACCGCTTACGGATCCCCACCTTTATCAATACTTCATCTATATTCACAATATTCAGATTGCTTTATCATATTTTTGCTTGTTCTTCGATTGCTTGCAGGAATATACCTTCGTGGTCAGGTTGATTGTGCTTCGGCGTGGTCAATAACCTCTCGGAGTTGGTTTAGCGATTGCTAAGGCGCAATGTCGTGCACGTTTGTAGTTGGATCGTCAAAGTCATCTCCACCAAATCGATAATTATCATCTCATTGAAAGATCGGGACACCTGCGACTCTATCAGGATATTCCCAATTTCACTCGAACTGCATGGAGTCATTCGACCATAAAGGAAACCACTCGGAGTACAGAAGACCTAGAGTCACTCAGGATGGCAACGGTTAGGCGTTCATTCTATAGTATTAATGATCATTGATAACACTTTATAGCTGGTGTTACCAGTTACGCCCTACCTTAATGTACAATGAACCCCTGTAACGGAGGATGGCTGGGGTCCTGACGCACTCTATATAAGCCACCCTCCTCCTCTAGGACAAGGGTTCGCACCCCTTGTAACACACACCCATATTCCAGTCGACCGCCTCAGGGCGCTGAGACGTAGGGCTTTTACCTCCTCCGAGAGGGGCCTGGACTCGTAAATTCGTGTGTACAACCTCGCTGTAGCTAGGGCCTCGCCTCCTCATACATACCCCGTATTCTTAATGTCAGACTTAGTACCACGACAGTTGGCGCCTACTGTGAGGCAGAGCGTCTTAGCAACTTCTGGCGAGGTTGCGTTTTCTCGATCTTCATCAACATGGTTTCTAGCGGCGGTTTGATCATGGGACGCGAGTTCCGACTCGACGTGCTCACTTTCGTCGCCGACGACTCCGCCTGGCTCCAGGAAGCCCCCCTCGATGTCGAGGCTCTCCCGATCCGCGGATCGTCGCACTTCCGCGCGAGTGTTTGCGGCGTCCTCCTTCGGCAGCCATCGACCCCGTATTGGTCGGTCCTCGCATCGCCTTCTCACTCTGTTGGACGTCACCGCAAGCGATCTGGTCAGTCGCGGCTCTAGCGGTGGGTGAAGCATGCGGTGGCTCATCAGACGGCCACCCCCCAAGTCACGACAATCGAGCCCGACGAATTTCACTGTGGTCTAGTCGACTTGTCGACTGGCCTTGTAGACACATTTTCCAAGAGCGGGAGTTGTGACCCCGCAGCAGAAGTTCTTATGGTCGACTCCCATCGCAGCCCATGTGCGTTCCACTGCAGCACCGGCAACAGTGGCGGCGATGGCCCGTCATTCGGCCACGAGGAGTATGAGCCCCAACCTCTCAACTCGCAGCAGAGGGAAGAGCTGCACCGCCGCAACGTGGAGGCCCTCCAGACCCCATCATAGGGGAAACTGCCGAGGCTCGGGCCTTGGAGGCAGTGCGCCTGGCTACGCTGGCTGAGCGCACTCGTTTGAAGAATCTCCAACATTCTCTCGACGAGCGTGCCCGTCGACTGATCCCCGAGTCCAGTCCACGACATTTGTTTCCGCCTGAACCTCAGGTATTCCGCACTCCGATCCAGAATCTTGCAGCCACTACGCGTATCGCAGAATCTATTCAGTCGTCCCGTTCAGAGATTGGAAGGGGCTTGGAACAAATCAGAACACTGCTCCGAGCAGCAGGAGAGCTGGACTACGCCGTTTCTCAGTCACGAATAGTATCCACAGCAGGTCGGTAAGGGCATATACTGTTCAGTCGGCAAACAGTCCTGGGTCGCCTTTGCGACGTAAAGATCATGATCACCAGCGAGATCGGCACCTGGGAAGAGCTCATGGAGAGTTTGATTGTGAGTACGCCGTGACTACCATCGAGGGTGCCTTCACCCCTTCCGAGGGATGGGTCGTACGCGCCCTGGCGGTATGACGACAGGCGCCCGTATGGTAATGACCGCAGAGTACCAGTCGACCCAAGAGAGCCTAGGTTCGATGCAAGGTCAGTTCTTGTCCAAGGTTTGGTCGATCAGAACAAAGCATACAGAGAGTGGTTGGATAGAGACAGGCCCAGTGGAAGCAAGGTCCACGTTTCTGGCCTTGAGTGTTTCGGAAGAGCCATCCGAGCCGCTGAGATTCCTCACAACTTCAGATTGGCGACTGGCATAAGTAAGTTCACAGGAGAGTCGAAGCTCAACACTTGGTTAGAAGACTACCGAGTGGCTGTGCATATTGGTGGCGGCAGCGAGGAGGTGGCCATGAAGCACATCCCTTTGATGCTTGAAGGTTCTGCCAGAGCTTGGCTGAATCAGTTGGCCCCTGGAAGCATTTTCAGTTGGGACAAGTTGGCCCGAGTGTTTACCAAAACATTTGAGGGCACCTGCAAGAGACCTGCTGGTTTGTCGGAGTTGCAGCATTGCGTGCAGAAACAGAATGAGACCTTGAGAGATTATATCTAGAGAAGGATTACTCTACACCAGACAGTGGAGAACGTATCAGATCACCAAGTAGTCTGTGCCTTTAAAGAAGGCGTTCGCTACAGAGAGCTCAATCTGAAGTTCGATCGGACTAGAGACATGTCTCTGGCTCGGATGATGGAGAGTGCCACTAAGTATGCTAACGGCGAAGAAGAGGACCGGCTCCAGAGTGGCAAGAACAAACAAGTCGCCCAGGACACCGGAGGAGGATATTCTAGTCGGAAGTAGAAGTGAAAGACTGAGGCAGCAGGCCCTGCCGAGGCAGCAGTTTTGAACGAAGGAAAGTTCAAGGGGAAGCCTAAAGGGCCTTGGACCCCTAAAAAAGTGAAGGATCAAGCAGGAAATGATGTGATGGATTTGCCGTGTCATATACACACCAAAAAGGATGAGGAGGGGAATCTGATTCTCCCCAAGCATACCACTCGACATTCTCGATTCCTGATCCAGAGCTTCCGAGAAAGCCAACCCAGTGAAAAGGACAAGGAGTCTGATAAGGAGGAAGAAAAAGAGTATGATGGTGGTTACCCCAATGTTAATGCCACCTTGGTGACTTTTGCTGATCTCGAGAGCAAAAGTCGACTGGAAGTTATTAACAGAGAGGTGAACAAGGTTGCTCCGGCAACACCAAGATATTTGAAGTGGTCAAAAACCCCTATTACATTCGACCAGTCCGACCACCCGCCGCACGTTGCTACCCCTGGGCGGCAAGCGTTGATGGTCGACCCAGTCGTTGGGGGGACCCGACTGACCAAGGTTTTGATGGATGGCGGCAGTGGTCTGAATATATTGTATGCTGAGGCCCTCCGGGGGATGGGCATTCCGATGTCCAAACTCAGTGAGAGCAACATGAGATTCCATGGTATCAACCCGGGAAATAAAGCCGATTCACTCGGTCAGATCACTCTTGATGTGGTTTTCCGTGATTCTCTGAATTACCGCAAGGAAAAGTTGACGTTTGAGGTAGTGGATTTTGACAGTGCCTATCATGCCATTCTAGGCAGACCTGCTTATGCTAGTTTCATGGCTCGACCGTGCTATGTGTACCTCAAGTTGAAGATGCCTGGCCCCAAAGGCGTAATCACAGTCACTGGAAATCGGAAGAGAGCAGAGTATTGTCTTCAGAACTGTTCAAGGATCGCCGATGACCAGATGGCAGTAGTAGAGTTTCAAGAATATCAGAAGACTGCAGATCTAAGTGATTTGCTGCGTGCCAAGAGGCCTGCCTTGGAGTCCGCTTTCAGACGGCCGGTGAGACCAAGCCGGTCCACATTCACCCGGCCGACCCCAATGCTGCTCCAACCCATATCTCAACGGCACTCGATAGCAAATAGGAAGAAGTGCTCATCCAGTTCCTCCGTGAGAACGGGGACATCTTTGCATGGAAGCCATCTGACATGCCAGGTGTACCCAGGGGACTGGCTGAGCATCGTTTGCGAGTCGACTCGATGATAAAACCCGTTAAAGAGCATCTCCGTCGGTCCTCCGCGGATAAGAGAAAGGCGATTGGCGAGGAAGTGGCTCGGCTTCTGGCTCCGAGTTCATCAGCGAGATATACCACTCCGAGTGGCTCACCAATGTCGTTATGGTCCCCAAGAAAGATAAGTCATTTTGAATGTGTATTGATTTCAAGCACATCAATCGAGATCATTTTCCTCTGCCCTGCATCGACCAGATAGTTGACTCAACTGCGGGATATGAGCGATTGTCCTTTCTGGACGCTTATTCCGGGTACCATCCGATCCGACTGTATGGGACCGATGAGATAAAGACAACTTTCATCATCCCATTCGGGCGTTTTTGTATGTTACTATGCCCTTTCGCCTCAAGAGTGCTGGTGCCACATTCATGCGCATGATTCAGAAGTGTCTGCTCACTCAAATCAGTCGGAATATGGAAGCATACATGGATGGCATAGTGGTTAAGTCACGCAAAGGTTCCGACCTGCTGGCTGACCTCGCTGAAACCTTTGCCAACTTAAGAAGATATGATATCAAGCTCCATCCATCAAAGTGCACATTCGGAGTCCCAGGTGGAAAGTTGTTCAGTTTCCTTGTTTCCGAACGGGGGATCAATGCGAACCTAGAGGAGATTGGCATAATCCTCCGAATGAAGCGCCCTGTGCATGTGCACGATGTTCAGAAGCTTACTGGTTGTTTGGCGGCATTGAGTCGATTCATGTCATGCCTCGGTGAAAAGGCACTGCCTCTTTACCGACTGATGAGAAGTCCGACAAGTTCGAGTGGAATGATGAAGCTGAAGCAGCGTTTGAAGAGCTCAAAGCCCTGCTTTCCACCCAGCCGGTGCTTGCCACTCCAGTAAGCAAGGAGCCCTTACTGCTTTACATCACAGCCACTGGACAGGTTGTCAGCACAGTGCTCATTGTCGAGCAGGAAGAAGAAGGCAAAGCCTTCAAAGTTTAGCGCCATGTGTATTACATTTCAGAAGTCCTGGCCGATCCAAGCAGATATATCCTCATTATCAGAAGCTTGTTTATGGAATTTACTTGACCACGAAGAAAGTTGCACACTACTTCTCAGACCACTCGATTTTAGTCGTTAGCGATGCTCCATTGTCAGAAATTCTGAATAATAGAGATGCAACTGGTCGAGTGGCAAAATGGGCGATTGAACTCGTTCCTTTAGATATCAAGTTTGAGGCAAAGAAAGCCATCAAGTCTCAGGCAATAGCAGATTTCCTCATAGAGTGGATTGAACAGCAGCAGCCGACTCAGATTCAGTTGGAACATTGGACTATGTTCTTTGATGGATCCAAGATGTTGAATGGCTCTGGTGCAGGAGTGGTTTTAGTGTCCCCAAGAGGAGACAAGCTCAGTTACGTCCTCCAGATTCACTTTGATTCTTCAAACAATGAAGCTGAGTATGAAGCACTTTTGTATGGGTTGCGCATGGCCAGTTCACTCGGCGTCCGGCGCTTGATGGTCTACGGCGACTCAGACTTGGTGGTTAATAAAGTAATGAAGGAATGGGACGTTAGGAGTCTAGCAATGACCGGTTATTGCAATGCAGTGAGAAAGCTAGAGAAGAAGTCCGAGGGGTTAGAGCTCCACCACATACCCCGAATCAAGAATCAAGCCGCGGATGATCTGGCGAAGATAGGTTCCACTCAGAAGCCTATCCCCAGCAATGTGTTCTTAGAGCATCTCCACACTTCGTCAGTACAAGAAGATCCCTTCAAGGAGGAGCCCCGCAACCGATAAGTTCAACCAATCCGACTGAGATTGAAGTCCCAGTTGTGGTTGACTTGATCATGGAAGTCTTAGTGATCACGCCTGATTGGACGGTGCCGTACATCGCATACCTGCTCAGGCAGGAACTCCCAAAGGATGAGGACGAGGCCCGCTAGATAGGCCGTCGATCGAAAGCTTTCACCGTGATAAAAGGACAACTTTACAGAGAAAGTGTCATAGGAGTGGCTGAACGCTGCATCACCCTAGAAGAAGGTCGAATGATCCTAAACGATATCCACTCAGGGACCTGTGGTCACCATGCACCCTCTCGGACCATCATGGCCAAAGCATACCGAGCGGGATTCTATTGGCCGCGTGCAAATGAGATGGCAAAAGATATAGTTGACAAGTGCGCAGGTTGCCAGTTCTACTCCAACATGTCTCACAATCATGTGTCTTCCTTGAAGACTATTCCACTCATCTGGCAGTTTGTAGTCTGGGGGTTGGATATGGTTGGACCCTTCAAGACCGGCAGAAGTGGTTTCACTCATTTGCTCGTAGCAGTCGACAAGTTCACTAAGTGGATCGAAGCCAAGACCATCAAAAACCTTGACTCAAGCACTGCCGTCAGTTTCATTAAGGAGTTGATATTCAGATATGGAGTTCCTCACAACATTATCACAAATAACGGCTCCAATTTTGATTCTGATGAGTTTAAGGCGTTTCGTGCTTCCCAAGGCACTCAGGTCGACTACGCGTCTGTTGCACACCCGCAGTCGAATGGGCAAGCAGAATGGGTGAATCGCTTGATCCTTCAAGGGTTAAAGCCCTGACTGATGCGCGACCTCAAGCACACTGCCGGAGCTTGGGTGACTGAGTTACTGAAGGAAATATGCCCTAGAGGAAATAATATAGTTATTATTTATTTCCTTAATTCATGATAAATGTTTATTATTCATGCTAGAATTGTATTAATCGGAAACTTAGTACATGTGTGAATACATAGATAAACATATAGTCCCTAGTATGCCTATACTTGACTAGCTCGTTAATCAAAGATGGTTATGTTTCCTAACCATAGACATGTGTTGTCATTTGATGAACGGGATCACATCATTAGGAGAATGATGTGATGGACATGACCCATCCGTTAGCTTAGCATTATGATCGTGTCAGTTTCATTGCTACTTCTTTCTTCATGACTTATACAAGTTCCTCAGACTATGAGATTATGCAACTCCCAAATACCGAAGGACCACTTTGTGTGCTACCAAACGTCACAACATAAATGGGTGATTATAAAGGTGCTCTATAGGTGTCTCCGAAGGTGTTTGTTGGGTTGGCATAGATTGAGATTAGGATTTGTCACTCCGTGTTTCGGAGAGGTATCTCTGAGCCCTCTCGCTAATACTCATCACTATAAGCCTTGCAAGCATTGTAACTGATGAGTTAG
The DNA here is from genome assembly GCF_002162155.2 of Triticum dicoccoides. Classification (NCBI taxonomy): domain Eukaryota; kingdom Viridiplantae; phylum Streptophyta; class Magnoliopsida; order Poales; family Poaceae; genus Triticum; species Triticum dicoccoides. The sequence goes on along the minus strand of NC_041381.1, from coordinate 568,900,820 downwards.
TTGCGGGATGAAGTATTACAGAATGAGTAAAGAGACTTGCCGGTAACGAGATTGAACTAGGTATGATGACACCGACGATCGAATCTCGGGCAAGTAACATACCGATGACAAAGGGAACAACGTATGTTCTTATGCGGTTTGACCGGTAAAGATCTTCGTAGAATATGTAGGAACCAATATGAGCATCCAGGTTCCGCTATTGGTTATTGACCGGAGACGTGTCTCGTTCATGTCTACATAGTTCTCGAACCCGTAGGGTCCGCACGCTTAGCGTTCGATCACGATTGGTATTATGAGTTTATGTGTTTTTGATGTACCGAAGATTGTTCAGAGTCCTGGGTGAGATCATGGACATGACAAGGAGTCTCGAAATGGTCGAGACGTAAAGATCGATATATTCGAAGGCTATATTCGGACATCGGAAAGGTTCCGAGTGATTCGTGTATTTTTTGGAGTACCGGAGAGTTATGGGAATTCGTATTGGGCCTTAATGGGCCATACGGGAAAGGAGAGAAGGCCTCAAGGGTGGCCGTGCCCCTTCCCCATGGACTGTTTCGAATTCGACTTGGGAGGTGGAATCCTACTAGGACTAGGGAGTCCTTGTAGGACTCCACACTTTGGGCGCGCCCTATGAGGGCCGCCCTCCTACTCCCTCCATCCTTTATATAGGTGGCCAGGGGGCACCCCATAGACACACAAGTTAACATTGTTTAGCCGTGTGCGGTGCCCCCCTCCACAGTTACACACCTCAGTCATATCATCGTAGTGCTTAGGCAAAGCCCTGCGCCGGTAACTTCATCATCACCGTCACCACGCCGTCGTGCTGATGAAACTCTCCCTCGGCCTCAACTGGATCAAGAGTACAAGGGACGTCCCTGAGCTGAACGTGTGCTGATCACGGAGGTGTCGTACGTTCAGTGCTAAGATCGGTCAGATCATGAAGACGTATGGCTACATCAACCGTGTTGTCATAACGCTTCCGCTTTCGGCCTACGAGGGTACGTGGACACACTCTCCCCTCTCATTGCTATGCATCACATAGATAGATCTTGCATGATCGTAGGATTTTTTTTTTGAAATTACCGCATTCCCCAACAGTGGCATCCGAGCTAGGTCTATGCGTAGATGTTATATGCACGAGTAGAACACAAAGAGTTGTGGGCGATAATAGTCATACTGCTTACCAGCATGTCATACTTTGGTTCGGCGGTATTGTTGGATGAAGCGGCTCAGACCGACATTATGCATACGCTTATGCGAGACTGGTTCTACCGATGTGCTTTGCACATAGGTGGCTGGTGAGTGTCTGTTTCTCCAACTTTAGTTGAATCGAGTGTGGCTACGCCCGGTCCTTGTTGAAGGTTAAAACATCACACTTGACGAAAAATCGTTGTGGTTTTGCTGCGTAAGTAAGAACAGTTCTTGCTAGAAGCCTGTAGCAGCCACATAAAACTTGCAGGAAACAAAGTAGAGGACGTCTAACTTGTTTTTGCAGGGCTTGCTGTGATGTTATATGGTCAAGCATGATGTGATATAAATTGTTGTATGAGATGATCATGTTTTGTAACAAAGTTATCGACAACTGGCAGGAGCCATATGGTTGTCGCTTTATTGCATGCAATGCAATCGCCATGTAATTGTTTTACTTTATCACTAAGCGGTAGCGATAGTCATAGTAACAATAGGTGGTGAAACGATAATGATGCTACGATGGAGATCAAGGTGTCGCGCCGGTGACGTTGGAGATCATGACGATGCTTCGGTGATGGAGATCATGAGCACAAGATGATGATGGCCATATCATGTCACATATTTTGATTGCATGTGATGTTTATCCTTTATGCATCTTATTTTGCTTAGAACGTCGGTAGCATTATAAGATGATCCCTTACTGAATTTCAAGGTACAAGTGTTCTCCCTGAGTATGCACCACTGCTACAGTTCGTCATGCCGAGACACCATGTGATGATCGGGTGTGATAAGCTCTATGTTCACATACAACGGGTGCAAGCCAATTTTGCACACGTAGAATACTCGGGTTAAACTTGATGAGCCTAGCATATGCAGATGTGGCCTCGAAACACTGAGACCAAAAGGTCGAGCATGAATCATATAGTAGATATGATCAACATACTGATGTTTACCATTGAAAACTACTCCATCTCACGTGATGATCGAACATGGTTTAGTTGATATGGATCACGTGATCACTTAGATGATTAGAGGGATATCTATCTAAGTGGGAGTTCTTAAGTAATATGATTAATTGAACTTTAGTTTATCATGAACTTAGTCCTAATAGTATTTTGCAAATTATTATGTAGATCAATAGCTCGCGTTATAGCTTCCCTATCTTTTTTATATGTTCCTAGAGAAAACAAAGATGAAAGATGATAGTAGCAATGATGCGGACTGGGTCCATGATCTGTGGTGTATCCTCATTACTGCACAGAAGAATTATGTCCTGATGCACCACTAGGTGACAGACCTATTGCAGGAGCAGATGCAGGCGTTATGAACGTTTGGCTAGCTCAATATGATGACTACTTGATAGTTTAGTGCACCATGCTTTACGGCTTAGAACCGGGACTTCAAAACGTTTTTGAAACGTCACAGAGCATATGATATGTTTCAAGAGCTGAAATTGGTATTTCAGACTCATGCCCGTGTCAAGAGGTATGTGACCTCTGACAAGTACTTTTCCTAAAAGATGGAGGAGAATTGCTCAACTAGTGAGCATGTGTTCAGAATGTCTGGGTACTACAATCACTTGAATCAAGTGGGAGTTAATCTTGCAGATAAGATAGTGATTGACAGAGTTTCTAGTCACCATCACCAAGTTACTAGAACTTCGTGATGAACTATAGTACGCAAGGGATGAGAAAAACGATTCCCGAGCTCTTCGTGATGCTGAAATCGACGAAGGTAGAAATCAAGAAAGAGCATCAAGTGTTGATGATTAAACTAGACCACTAGTTTCAAGAAAAGGGCAAAGGGAAAGAAAGGGAACTTCAAGAAGAATGGAAAGCAAGTTGTCACTCCCGTGAAGAAGCCCAAAGCTGGACCAAAGCCTGAAACTGTGTGCTTCTACTGCAAAGGAAATGGTCACTAGAAGTACAACTACCCCAAATATTTGGCGAATAAGAGGGATGGCAAAGTGAACAAAGGTATATTTGATATACAGATTATTGATGTGTACTTTACTAGTGTTCATAGCAACTGTCGGTGTCAAACCCGGTGGATCTCGGGTAGGGGGTCCCGAACTGTGCGTCTAAGGCTAATGGTAACACGAAGCAGGGGACACAATGTTTACCCAGGTTCGGGCCCTCTCTATGGAGGTAATACCCTACTTCCTGCTTGATTGATCTTGATGATATGAGTATTACAAGAGTTGATCTACCACGAGATCGTAGGGGCTAACCCTAGAAGCTACCCTATGATTATGATTGTTGTTCCCGTCCTATGGAGTAAACCCTTCGGTTTATATAGACACCGGAGGGGGCTAGGGTTACACGGAGTTGGTTACAGAGAAGGGAATCTACATATCCGAATTGCCAAGCTTGCCTTCCATGCAAAGGAGAGTCTCACCCGGACACGGGACGAAGTCTTCAATCTTGTATCTTCATAGTCCAACAGTCTGGCATAAGCATATAGTCCGGCTGTCCGAGGACCCCCTAATCCAGGACTCCCTCGGTAGCCCCTGAACCAGGATTCAATGACGATGAGTCCGGCACGCAGATTGTCTTCGGCATTGCAAGGCGGGTTCCTTCTCCGAATACTCCAAAGTAGATCTTCAACACAAGAATCGTGTCTGGCTCTGCAAAACAAATTCCACATACCACCATAGAGAATACAATATTCCACGAGTCTAATCTGCTGACAACTTTTCCATAGCGTGACATCACGCCGTGGCCCGGTCATTTTTCGAACCGTTTTCTCAACCTGCTACTACACATTTTGTGAGGCGGTTTTATTGGCACGTCTTGTCGAAGCAGAGATCGTGTCCCCTTATCACGGGATTCTCATCAATACGGGTGTGGGTAACCCAACTGCGCTATTAACATGATGCTTCGGGAATAAGCGAGTTTCCAAGGCAAGTGGGAAGGCGCAGGATTTCTGCTGCCTTTATAAAGAGACGAGGATTCCCCTTTTTCACCTGCGCCTTCCTCTTCTTCTGCATATTCTCTCTCTCTCGAGCTCCAGCACCCAAGCATTCGCCTTCTCCGCCCACAAGGCTCTCCGAAAATGTCCGAAGCTAGAGCAGGAGGCAAGTGGATGGCCTCTACCGTCGAGGAGAAGGATATTAAGAAACTTCAGAAGGACGGGTATCTGGCCAAGAAGATCGGCCACCGCCTTCCGACGGCAGGACAAATTATCCCTACTCCGGAACCCCAGGAGAGGGTTGTATTCCTCCCTCACTTTGTCCACGGGCTAGGGTTTTCCCTCCACCCATTCGTGCGCGGCCTTATGTACTACTACGGGATCGATTTTCATGATATATCCCCCAATTCCTTCCTCAACATCTCGACATTCATCGTCGTGTGCGAGGCCTTCCTCCGCATCTCCCCACACTTCGTATTATGACTGAAGATTTTCAATGTGAAGCCCAAGGTGGTGAGCGGCGAGCACACCAAGTGCAGAGGAGCCATGGTGAGCAAGATGCCTAACGTCACATGGCCATCAGGTACCTTCAATGATTCTATCAAAGGGTGGCAACAACAGTGGTTCTATGTCACTGAGCCACGCGGCGCAAAATGGGCCGCAGCTCCTGAATTCCGATCTGGAGCTCCATTGCGGCTTACGTCCTGGCCCAAGAAGGGCCTGAACTGGTCTTTGCCAGACGAGCTGGCGGTGCTCCAAATGCGTATCAAGGGTATGGAAGACAAGAACATCAAACTTGTCAATGTAGTCCAGGTGATGTTAGTTCAACGGATTCTCCCTTGTCAACGCAGGGCTTGCAAATTATGGGAATTTGACCCAGCTAAGCTCCAGACCCTATTGGGGCTCTTTGACTCATCGCACGAAGACATCTGGAAGGTGCTCTTTAAGTCCGGCAAATCGTGGCCGGATTCAGCTGAGGACCGCGGGTACCAATTGTCCCGACCCGCGAGTTCGGTAAGTCTTTGTATGTTGACAAGTCATATGCTTTATCTGCATAGTCCAAGGGAAACGCTTAATGCATTATTCCACAACTCTCCTAGGGCTGGACGAAGAAGTCAGGGCAGATCTACTACCCGGCCCAGCTACCAGAAGAACAAGCCGGCCCACTTCTGACGAAGATGCTAGTCCCGACGCCTTACAAGGCACCGAAGAAGAAAGCCGAGAAAGAGGCCAAAGAGACTGGGGGTGGCCTTCATCACCAAGGTACTTCGGAGATAGTATCCGAAGACTCCAAGGCCCGCTCTTCCTCCAAAGAGGATGAGGAAGAGGAGGAAAGCCGATCCCCCCCCCCCCGGCGAGGGGGAGAAGGAAAAGGACAACCTCCACACACTTGGAGGCTGAGTCGCCTAAGAAGGGAAAACCCCCCTTTCCGGATGAATCCGCCGCCGCCACCGACAGCAGCCCGGAGTGGGATCCCAGGGTCCAGTCCCTGGTTAAATCACGAGTATACAAAACCCGGACACGTTTGTGTATCCAGACTCACTATCGTATAGCGTTTAACGCATTGAGTCACGCTTTTTTTGCAGTCCGGACAGGTCCCGCGCCGAACAATCCTCATCGGAGGATTCACTGGGTTCGGATGCTATGGACAGCGGGACGCCCCCGACGGCCCCCTTCCCAAAACACGTGGATGACACCTAGGTATCGTCCCAAAGGGACCCAGGCCAAGGAGGGGCTGGGGAGACCGTCAAGGCGGCACCAGTGGGTCAAACCTCGGTGGCTAGACACATGGGGGAAAAGGCCCCCATGGACACCGACGGCGGGGGCTATCTTGAATTCGGCCCCCAGCCGGACACAGTTTCGAATACCAACACGACTCCGGAATCAGGCGGGCGACCTCCCTCGACAGAAGGGGGTGCGCCTGTTCCACCGTCAACCTCTACCAAACCAGAGGTGCCGGATATCTTATCAACAGCGCTGAAGAGCGCCTCCATCATTGAAGAACACCGTGCCCTTATGGGTGCGGTGATTAAGAAAATCCAGTCTGCCGAAAGCGGGCTGACTGGAACCTGCATCAGCCTTATAATGGGCTTTGAGGTATGTTGTGAGGTTTCAAAGAGTGTCATAGTATAGATAGCAGCCCCAGATACACTGTTCGGTGTTCGAAACAAAAAGGCGGACAAAGGATCAAATATATGTTCCCAGGAGACATACATTGTGGTACCTCTCCCTCTTTTGTTTTTCTAAGCAGGCGACTGTAGTGACTGTCACCTCTCATACTGGGAAGTCTCCGGACTGAAGCAGTGTCTGGAGCGGGCCGAAGAAGAACTCAGCCAAGTGAAGAAGCAGTTGAAGGTACCCAAGGTATGCAAAAAACCTTGTTCGCATTCAGCACGAATGAATAATTGAGTATGACAAAAAAATTCATGTGTGCTCTAGGAGCGACGGCCGAAGTCGAGGCTCTTAAGAAGGAAGTGGCCGAGGCCGAGAAGAAGGCAGCCACGAAGCAGGCTCTTCGTGAAAATCACGAGGCCAGGGTTATTGAAGTTTAGCACGAGCTCCAAGAGGCCGTGAAGAAATGCAAGACCTTGGAGCAGAGTTTAACGGACAAAGAATCCGAACTCACCAAGGTCGTCAAGCCGCACACGATGCCCGGGGCGAAGCCCAAGGCGCCCTTCAAGAAATCCAGGAGGCCAGAAAGATTGCGGCGGGTAAGGCTTTTTCTATGCAAAGCAAATATTTGAAGGAAGAAAATCATGTTACTAATCCGAATTCGGAATTCTCCAGGGGTGTTTGCGGAACTACCGTGCAGTGTATCTGAGGCCGCACAATTCTACCGAGCCGAGGAAGGAGATCTATGGAGAAGCTCTTCTGGTCGCAATATCTGGCGCTAGAGCATCCAGTGCCCTTTGCCGATCAACTGAAACAACTGATCAAGCTGCATAGGGCGACCGAACTAGCCATGAAGGATTTAATTATCCGGCTATGGCCCGTCGAGGCAATTCCCAAGAGCTACTTCGGGCTCGTGAAGCGGCTGGTAAGTGCCTGCCCTTGACTTGAAGTCATCAAGCGGTCGGTCTGTATGGAAGGTGCGCGAATGGCCTTCGCCCGCGCAAAGGTGTTGGGCAAAGATGGATGCCGAAAAGCTGATGACCGAAGGACCGCCTGCAGGGAAGAAGCACCGCAAGCCCGAGTTATATTATGACAGTGTCCTGAAAGGATCCCGCCTTGTAGCGGAGCAATGTGCCAAGGATATTATATTCCCATGAATACATTCATGTTATCCTATGTAATGTTGAACAAGGTCATTTATATAATGTAATGCCTGTTATTTAAAAAATGTACCTCCTGTGCGGCCGTTTTATATATTAATCCTTAGAGTTGGCCAGTCGTCGGCTTCTGCCCCTACGTAGGAAGTACGGGGGTGTTCGGGATAAACCTGAACACTCTTTACCCCAGTTTTGGGTCCTTGAAGGAGGTGTTCAGCGCAACGAACCAGGCAATCGGACTATAAGGCTTTATCACCCTCACTTAGCCATAGGAGTTTGACAAAAGAAAGGTAGGCGCAGCCCCTGGTGTTCGGAAGACCGCACTAGGGGCTCTATAAGCACCTGATCGGAAGAAAAAATCAATCCGTCGCATGCTGCATTAGTTATCGCATAATGCGGAAGAAATCCTTAAAGATTTTGTAACCTCTCGAACAGCTGACTAGCTCTCGTCGCATCTTGACAGTCAGTTTTCGACTTTCTCACCTGTGGTGCTCATCCGGAAGAACTGGGACACAATCGCAGTAGTTCTCCCTTACCCTAGCCGATATAGCGGAACGTAGGGTAGCAAGTATAGGAGCCGGGCAACCCAACTTTTGACCCAAGACATGATTCGGAGCCGATGCATATAATGCTATAAGTTCGGGGTGCCGAACGACCATGAGGGTGTTCGGACTTTGTTGCCGTATTATGGGTACAATGAGGCCCCTGGCATATTAAGGCGTACCGTAGTGTACGGCTGCCGCTTGACATGAAATATCAATAAGGAAGAGCAGTAAGTAAGAGTCGGATAAAGCTGCATGTTGTAATTAAATAATACGTCAAGGCATACAAATACAAGTAGTGCGATAAAAAGAAATATGACTTCGGAACCTGCTGAGACCAGGAGGGGGGGGGGGGCTATGTGCGGATCCGTTGAATAATTGGATGATCATCAAGGGGAATATCTGAGGATTCCCTTACGCATTCGAGTTGTTTCCCTCCTTGATATATTTGTCCCCTCATGGGTCTGGTCGCCATGTCGCCAGTGATGGCCTAGATAGAAGTGGACCTACAAAGAAAATGCAAAAAATGTTTGTTTGCCACGGAGCGGTTAAGCCGCATTGCAGGGCCTAACCTAGCTTTACCTCCGCCTATCACCGGAGTGGTTAATTGAGCTCTTGACGAGCTGGGCTATCCTGCCGCGGAGTAGTTCAGACTCTTTTGACGGTGTTCGGGAGCTTGGCTGTCGAATGAAGGTTCGATTGCAAAATGCCACTCTACGCTTCTACTGCTAAGGCGTCGGTGTGCTCTTTGGTATGAAGGGAGCGTTCGGCTTTGCCGTTAACTATTATGACACCGTGTGGACCGGCCATCTTGAGCTTAAGATAAGCGTAATGTGGCACCGCGTTGAATCGAGCAAACGCGGTTTGTCCGAGCAGTGCATGGTAGCTGTTGCGAAAAGGGATGATATCAAAGATTAACTCTTCATTGTGGTAATTATCCAGGGGTCCGAAGACTACCTCCAGAGTGACGGAGCCTGTGCAGCGAGCCTCAACGCCTGGTATGACACCTTTAAAGGTGGTTTTAGTGGGTTTGATCTGTGAAGGATCGATACCCATCTTGCGCATTGTATCCTGATAAAGCAGGCTCAGACTGCTGCCTTCGTCCATAAGGACTCTCATGAGGTGGAATCCATCAATTATTGGGTCAAGGACTAGTGCGGCTGAGCCGCCCTGATGGATGTTATTCAGACGATCCTTGCGGTCAAAGGTGATCGGGCCGGACGACCATGGGTTATATTTTAGGGCGACTAGCTCCATAGCATAGACGTCCCTAAGTGTGTGCCTCCGCTCCCGTTTGGGAATATGGGTGGCGTTTATCATATTCACCATTTTAATTTGCGGGGGAAACTTCTTTTGCCCTCCTGTGTTCGGTGGCCGGGGCTCCTCCTCGTCGTCATTGCTTTGCGACCCCTTCTCCTTGTTTTCGGCACCTGACTTGCCGGCTTGTTTGAAGACCCAGCATTCTCTATTGGTATGGTTGGCTGGTGTTCCTGGTGTGCCCTGAATTTGACATGGACGGTCGAGTATACGGTCTAGACTGGACGTGCATGAACTATTTCATTTGAATTGTTTCTTCCTTTGACCGGTCTTAGAGCCACTTAATCCAGCATTGATGGTCGTGTCTTCGGCGTTGTCACCATTATTTCGACGCTTGTGTTTGCTGCATCGGGGCTTGCCCTTGTTATCTCTGGATGCAGAAGTTCAAGGCTTGCTTGAGGCGCTGTTACTACGAGCTAGCCAGCTGTCCTCGCCCGTGCAGAAGCGGGTCATGAGTGTCGTGAGGGCTGCCATAGATTTCGGCTTCTCTTGGTCGAGGTGTCGGGCGAGCCACTCATCACAGATGTTATGCTTAAAGGCCGCTAGGGATTCGGCATCTGGGCAGTCGACGATTTTGTTCTTTTTAGTTAAGAACCGAGTCCAGAATTTCCCAGCTGACTCTCCGGGCTATTGGGTTATGTGACTTAGGTCATCAGCGTCCGGTGATCGCACATAAGTGCCCTGAAAGTTGTCGAGGAATGCATCTTCCAGGTTCTCCCAACTGCCAACGGAGTTTTCTGGCAGAATATTCAGCCAATGCCGAGCTGGTCCTTTGAGTTTTAGTGGGAGGTACTTGATTGCATGGAGATCATCGTCGCGGGCCATGTGAATGTGGAGAAGGAAATCTTCAATCCATACCGCGGGGTCTGTTGTCCCATCATATGGTTCGACATAGTTCAAATGAACCTGGTCTGCGGTATTCAGCCCGGACGGATTTGTATTTAGTATATCCGGCATGGAGGTCATCGTCACATGTTGGGACGCGCCCCCGTGATCCGTAGATTGATCTTGACTGTCCTGCTTTGTTTTCCAATTCATCTCGCAGGTCGTGCGTGTAGCCCCAGGCCTTGGTGTTTTTATTTGTTCGGCGACGGGGTGCGGGGTGGTGTTCGGACTGATACGCCGCTTTGTCTCGGCCACAAGGTGGTCAGTCAGTCGCATCCTGCGCCGGTAGTATAGGCTCTAGTGCCTCGTCCTCGAATTGAGGTAACAACCTGTGCCTCGGGTAACTTTTGGTTGGGCGCTCGAGTCTGTATTCCTTGGCCACCAGGACCTCAGTCCATCTATCAGTGAGCAGATCTTGATCAGCTTGAAGCTTCTGCTGTTTATTCCACAGGCTTTTCGCAGTGGCTATAAGCCGGTGCTTGAAGCGCTCCTGCTCGACGGGATCCTCAGGCACGATCAATTCTTCGTAGCCGAGGCTCACCTCGTCTTCGAAGAGGGGCATGTAATTGTCATCCTCCGAGTCTTCATTCATTGCCTGATCATCGGGGCTAGCTTGTCCGTCCTCCCGTCCGGCCTGTTCGAAGCTTGGCTGGGCGGGATTGTTTTCGTCTTCGGCATCATCCGGAGTGCTATTGTCTCTTGAGCCGGTATCGCTGTTTTTGCTATGGCGTGGTTTAGAGCGGCGCCGCTGACGTTGGCGCTTTGGTTGCTTCTCAAGAGGATTATGCTCCTTTGCATCCTTTTGATCTGCGCCATTGTTTTCTTTGGATGTGTCCACCATATATATGTCATATGATGAGGTGGCTGTCCAGCGCCCTGTGGGCGGTGGTTCCTGTTCTTCTCCGGCATCATCGTCCATACCGTCGATGTCTTCGGAGTCAAAATCAAGCATGTCGGTTAAGTCGTGGATAGTGGCTATTAAGTGTGTGGTGGGTGGGTAACGAATTCCTTCGTCGTCCGCTTCCCACTCAAGCCGGACATCGTTCGGTCAAGGGTCTCCTCCCAAGGAGAGAGATTTTAATGAGTTTAGCACGTCGCTCAAGGGCAAATGCTGAAAGATATCCGCGCGGCTAAACTCCATGATCGGTGCCCAGTCAGATCCGATGGGCGCGGATGCACGCGGTTCGGAGCCTATGACCGGAAACGAGTCCGAGGGTCCGATGACATAGACCTCATTGGAAGTGAAATCTATGTTCGACGCTATTGCCGTTGAGTGTGCGGCTTCCGTGGCAGGTTCCATCCTCCCGTCCTTGGATGGCACGATCTGCGCTGGATTTAAAGCCAGGGCAGCTGCAGGTGTGATCTCCTGAACACCATCCGATGGCAGATCTAGGTCATGCTCATCGCGACTGTAGGGTGTACCTATCATGGGCTCGAATCCGTCGAAGATCAAATATCCACGGATGTCGGTAGTGTAGTTCAGGCTTCCAAACCTGACCTGATGACTAGGGGCGTAGCTATCGATCTGCTCCAGATGGCCAAGCGAGTTGACCCACAGTGCAAAGCCGCCGAATACAAAGATCTGTCCGGGGAGGAAAACCTCACCCTGTACCACATCGTCGTAGATGATTGAAGGACCCATCAAGCCTTATGGCGACGACATAGTGGAACTCTCAATGAAAGCACCAATGTCGGTGTCAAAACCGGCGGATCTCGGGTAGGGCATCCCGAACTGTGTGTCTAAGGCTAATGGTAACAGGAGGCGGGGGACATGATGTTTACCCAGGTTCGGGCCCTCTCTATGGAGGTAATACCCTACTTCCTGCTTGATTGATCTTGATGATATGAGTATTACAAGAGTTGATATACCACGAGATCGTAGAGGCTAACCATAGAAGCTAGCCTACTATTATGATTGTTGTTCCCATCCTACGGACTAAACCCTCTGGTTTATATAGACACCGGAGAGGGCTAGGGTTACACAAAGTCGGTTACAGAGAAGGGAATCTACATATCCGAATTACCAAGCTTGCCTTCCACGCAAAGGAGGGTCCCACACGAACACGGGACGAAGTCTTCAATCTTGTATCTTCATAGTCCAATAGTCCGGCATAAGCATATAGTCCGGCTATCCGAGGACCCCCTAATACAGGACTCCCTCAGCAACCCCTGGGTATTTGATACTAGTTCAGTTGCTAAAATTAGTAACTCGAAACGGGAGTCGCAGAATGAACACAGACTAGTTAAGGGTGAAGTGATGATGTGTGTTGGAAGTGGTTCTGATACGTCTCCAACATATCTATAATTTTTTATTGTTCCATGCTATTATATTATCTATTTTGGATGTTTAGTGGGCTTTATTATACACTTCTACATTATTTTTGGGACTAACCTATTAACCGGAGGCCTAGCCCAAATTGCTGGGTTTTTTTTCCTATTTCAATGTTTTGCGGAAAAGGAATATCAAACGGAGTCCAAACAGAATGAAACCTTCGGGAGAGTGATTTTTGGAACAAACGCAATCCAGGAGACTTAGAATGGACGTTAGGGAAGCAACGAGGTGGCCACGAGAGTCCAGTGCGCGCCCTACCCCCTGGGCGCGCCCCCACCCTCGTGGGCCCCTCATGGCTCCCCTAACCGACTTCTTTCGCCCATATATACACGTATACCCTAAAAACATCCAGGAGCACCATAGATCGGGAGTTTCGCTGCTGCAAGCCTCTGTAGCCACCAAAAACCAATCGGGACCCTATTCCGGCACCCTACCGGAGGGGGGATCCCTCACCGGTGGCCATCTTCATCATACCGACGCTCTCCATGACGAGGAGGGAGTAGTTCACCCTCAGGGCTGAGGTTATGTACCAGTAGCTATGTGTTTGATCTCTCTCTCTCTCGTGTTCTTGAGGTGATATGATCTTGATGTATCGTGAGCTTTGCTACTATAGTTGGATATTATGATGTTTCTCCCCCTCTACTCTCTTGTGATGAATTGAGTTTTCCCCTTGAAGTTATCTTATCAGATTGAGTCTTTAAGGATTTGAGAACACTTGATGTATGTCTTGCATGTGCTTATCTATGGTGACAATGGGATATTCACGTGATCTACTTGTTGTACGTTTTGGTGATCAACTTGCGGGTACAGTGACCTTGTGAACTTATGCATAGGGGTTGGCACACGCTTTCGTCTTGACTCTCCGGTAGAAACTTTGGGGCACTCTTTGAAGTACTTTGTGTTGGTTGAATAGAAGAATCTGAGATTGTGTGCTTCATATCGTATAATCATGCCCACGGATACTTGAGGTGACATTGGAGTATCTAGGTGACATTAGGGTTTTCGTTAAATTGTGTCTTAAGGTGTTATTCTAGTACGAACTCTAGGATAGATCAAACAGAAAGAATAGCTTCATGTTATTTTACTACGGACTCTTGAATTGATCGATCAGAAAGGATAACTTTGAGGTGGTTTTGTACCCTACAATAATCTCTTCGTTTGTTCTCCGCTATTAGTGACTTTGGAGTGACTCGTTGTTGCATGTTGAGGGATAGTTATATGATCCAGTTATGTTATTATTGTTGAGAGAACTTGCACTAGTGAAAGTATGAACCCTAGGCATTGTTTCCTAGCATTGCAATATCGTTTACTCTCACTTTTATCATTAGTTACCTTGCTATTTTTATAATTTCAAATTAAAAAACCTATATCTATCATCCATATTGCACTTGTATCACCATCTCTTCGCTGAACTAGTTCACCTATACAATTTACCATTGTATTGGGTGTGTTGGGGACACAAGAGACTCTTTGTTCTTTGGTTGCAGGGTTGTTTGAGAGAGACCATATTCATCCTATGCCTCCCACGGATTGATAAACCTTAGGTCATCCACTTGAGGGGAATTTGCTACTGTCGTACAAACCTCTACACTTGGAGGCCCAACAACGTCTACAAGAAGAAGGTTGTGTAGTAGACATCAAGCTCTTTTCTGCTGCCGTTGCCGGGGAGGTTAGTGCTTGAAGGTATGTCTTTAGATCTTGCAATCAAATCTTTTTGTTTCTTGTTTTATCACTAGTTTAGTCTATAAAATAAAACTAAAAATGGAATTGAGTTTGCCTCATACGCTTCATCTTTTTAATATCTTTCGTGAGAAGGATGGAAAGGAAAATTGTGCTCAATTGCTAGAAGAAAAATGCATTAAAATGTTTGCTATTATATCTTTGTTGAGCATGATTGCAATGTTGTTAGTATGAATTCCTTGAATACCCATGATGCTAATGATATGCAAAGCCACAAGCTTGGGGATGCTATGTTTGATGAAGATGATATGTTTAGTCCCCAAAGTTTTGATGAGAATATTTATTATGATGAAATCATGCCTCCTATTTATGATGATTATATTGATTAAAATGGATTTGGAGAGGTCATGAGTTTATTCAGTGATGAATCCACTATTTCGGAAGAGGTTCAAATTGATTATGAGAACAAAGTTGTTATCTATGATGATTATTGTGATGACTTGTATGCTATTAAGAATAATGAAAACCGTGAAACTTGCCATCATGATTTTAGTTTTCAATTGGATAATGCCTCACATGATAATTATTTTGTTGAGTTTGCTCCCACTACTATTCATGAGAAGAAATTTGCTCATGTGGAGAGTAGTAAATTTTCTATGCTTGTAGATCATGAAAAGAATGATTTATGTGATGGTTATATTGTTGAATTCATTCATGATGCTACTGAAAATTATTATGAGGGAGGAATTGCAATAATATCAAGTTTCCTCTCTATGTGCTTAAAGTTTTAAAGTTATGCTTGTTTTGCCTTCGTATGCTAGTTGATTATTGTTCCCATAAGTTGTTTGCTCACAAAATCCCTATGCATAGGAAGTGGGTTAGACTTAAATGTGCTAGTCATATTCTTCATGATGCTCTCTTTATGTTTCAATTCTTATCTTTTATGTGAGCATCATTGAAATCATCATGCCTAGCTAGGGGCGTTAAACGATAGCACTTGTTGGGAGGCAACCCAATTTTATTTTTGTTCTTTGCGTTTTGCTAATGTTTATTAATAAATAATTCATCTAGCCTCTGTTTAGATGTGGTTTTGTGTTTTAATTAGTGTTTGTGCCAAGTAGGACCTTTGGGAAGACTTGGGTGAAGTCTATGCGATCTTGCTGTAAAAAAATAGAAACTTTTGCACTCACGAGATTAGATGCCATGTTTTACTGGAGAGTCATTTCAGGTTGATTCTTTTTGAAGATGATTAATAGACAAATTCCTCACGTCCAACAATTTATTTCAGAATTTTTGGAGTTACATAAGTATTCGAATGATACAGATTACTACAGACTGTTCTGTTTTTGACAGATTCTGTTTTCTATGTGTTGTTTGCTTATTTTGATGAATCTATGAGTAATATCGGAGGGTATGAACCATAGAGAAGATGGAATACAGTAGATGTTACACCAATATGAATATATAATGAGTTCATAACAGTACCTAAGTGGTGATTTATTTTCTTATACTAACGGAGCTTTCGAGTTTTCTGTTAAGTTTTGTGTTCTGAAGTTTTCTAGTTTTGGGTAAGAATTCGATGGACTATGGAATAAGGAGTGGAAAGAGCCTAAGCTTGGGGATGCCCAAGGCACCCCAAGGTAGTATTCAAGGAAAACCAAGAGCCTAATCTTGGGGACACCCCGGATGGCATCCACTCTTTCGTCTTCGTTCATCGGTAACTTTACTTGGAGCTATATTTTTATTCACCACATGATATGTGTTTTGCTTGGAGCGTCATGTCATTTTATTTTGTTTAGCTTGTTGTTTGAATAAAATACCAAGATCTGAAATTCTTAAATGTTAGAGAGTCTTCACATAGTTGCATAATTATTCAACTACTCATTGGTCTTCACTTATATCTTTCAGAGTAGTTTGTCGTTTGCTCTAGTGCTTCACTTATATCTTTTTAGAGCATGGTGGTAGTTTTATTTTGAAGAAATAGAAGAACTCTAATGCTTCACTTATATGATTTTGAGAGTCTTTAGAACAACATGGTAATTTGCTTTGGTTATAAAATTAGTCCTAATATGATGGGCATCCAAGTTGGGTATAATGAAAACTTTCATATAGAGTCCATTGAATACTATGAGAAATTTGATACTTGATAATTGTTTTGAGATATAAAGGTGGTAATATTAGAGTCATGCTAGTTGGGTAATTATGAAATTGATCAATACTTGTGTTAAAGTTGGCAAGTCCCGTAGCATGCACGTATGGTGAACGTTGTGTGACAAATTTGAAGCATGGGGTGTTCTTTGATTGCCTTCCTTATAAGTGGAGGTCGAGATCGCGCGATGGTTAACTCCTACCAACCCTTCCCCTAGGAGCATGCATAATAGTACTTTGCTTTGAGGGCTAATAAACTTTTGCAATAAGTATATGAGTTCTTTCTGACTAATGTGAGTCCATGGATTATACGCACTCTTACCCTTCCATCATTGCTAGCCTCTACAGTACCGTGCATTGCCCTTTCTCACCTTGAGAGTTGGTGCAAACTTCGCCAGTGCATCCAAACCCCGTGATACGATACGCTCTATCACACATAAACCTCCTTATATCTTCCTCAAAATAGCCACCATACCTACCTATTATGGCATTTCCATAGCCATTCCGAGATATATTGCCATGCAACTTTCCACCGTCCGTTTATTATGACACCTTCCATCATTGTCATATTGCTTTTTCATGATCATGTAGTTGACATCATATTTGTGGCAAAGCCACCTTCATAATTCTATCATACATGTCACTCTTTATTCATTGCACATCCCAGTAGACCGCCGGAGGCATTCATATAGAGTTTTTTTTTCTAAGCATCGAGTTGTAATTCTTGAGTTGTAAATAAATAGAAGTGTGATGATTTCCATTATTAGAGCATTGTCCCATGTGAGGAAATGATGATGGAGAGTATGATTCCCCCACAAGTCGGGATGAGACTCCAGATTTTATGAAAAATAAAAGAGGCCAAAGAAGCCCAAATAAAAAAAAGAGGCCAAAGAAGCCCAAATAAAAAAAGAAAGAAAAAAAAGAGAGAAAAAGAGAGAAAAAGAGAGAAGGGACAATGTTACTATCCTTTTACCACACTTGTGCTTCAAAGTAGCACCATGATCTTCATGATAGAGAGTCTCTTATGTTGTCACTTTCATATACTAGTGGGAATTTTTCATTATAGAACTTGGCTTGTATATTCCAATGATGGGCTTCCTCAAACTGCCCTAGGTATTCATGAGCAAGCAAGTTGGATGCACACCCACTTAGTTTCTTTTTGAGCTTTCATACATTTATAGCTCTAGTGCATCCGTTGCATGGCAATCCCTACTCCTCGTATTGACATCAATTGATGGGCATCTCCATAGCCCGTTGATTAGCCGCATCAATATGATACTTTCTCCTTTTTGTCTTCTCCACATAATCCCTATCATTATACTCTACTCAACCCATAGTGCTATATCCATGGCTTACGCTCATGTATTGCGTGAGGGTTGAAAAAGCTGAAGCGCGTTAAAAAGTATGAATCAATTGCTTGGCTGAAACCGGGGTTGTGCATGATGGGAGAATTTTGTGTGACGAAAATGAAGCATGGCCTAACTATATAATTTTGTAGGGATAAGCTTTCTTTGGCTATGTTATTTTGATAAGACATGATTACTTTGTTAGTATGCTTGAAGTATTACTATTTTTATGTCAATATGAACTTTTATCTTGAATCTTTTGGATCTAAACATTCATGCCACAATAAAGAAAATTACATTGATAAATATGTTAGGTAGCATTCCATCAAAAATTCTATTTTTATCATTTACCTACTCGAGGACGAGCAGGAATTAAGCTTTGGGATGCTTGATATGTATCCAACATATCTATAATTTTTAATTGTTCCATGCTATTATATTATCTGTTTTGGATGTTTAATGGGCCTTATTATACACTTTTATATTATTTTTGGGACTAACCTATTAACCGGAGGCCTAGCCCAAATTACTGTTTTTTTGCCAATTTCATTGTTTCACAGAAAAGGAATATCAAACAGAGTCCAAACGGAATGAAACCTTCGGGACAGTTATTTTTGGAACAAACGCAATCCAGGAGACTTGGAGTGGACGTTAGGGAAGCAACGAGGTGGCCACGAGGGTCCAAGGCGCGCCCTGCCCCCTGGGCGCGCCCCCCACCCTCGTGGCTCCCCTGACCGACTTCTTTTGCCTATATATACATGTATACCCTGAAAACATCCTGGAGCACCATAGATCGGGAGTTCCGCCACCGCAAGCCTCTGTAGCCACCAAAAACCAATCAGGACCCTATTTCGTCACCCTGCTAGAGGGGGATCCCTCACCGGTGGCCATCTTCATCATCTCGGCGCTCTCCATTACGAGGATGGAGTAGTTCACCCTTGGGGCTGAGGGTATGTACCAGTAGCTATGTGTTTGATCTCTCTCTCTCTCTCGTGATCTTGAGGTGATATGACATTGATGTATCGCGAGCTTTGCTATTATAGTTGGATCTTATGATGTTTCTCCCCCTCTACTCTCTTGTGATGAATTGAGTTTTCCCCTTGAAGTTATCTTATTGGATTGAGTCTTTAAGGATTTGAGAACACTTGATGTATGTCTTGCATGTGCTTATTTGTGGTGACAATGGGATATTCACGTGATCTACTTGATGTACGTTTGGGTGATCAACTTGCGGGTTCAGTGACCTTGTGAACTTATGCATAGGGGTTGGAACACGTTTTTGTCTTGACTCTCCGGTAGAAACTTTGGGGCACTCTTTGAAGTACTTTGTGTTGGTTGAATAGATGAATCTGAGACTGTGTGATGCATATCATATAATCATGCCCGTGGATACTTGAGGTGACATTGGAGTATCTAGGTGACATTAGGGTTTTGGTTGATTTGTGTCTCAAGGTGTTATTCTAGTACGAACTCTATGATAGATCGAACGGAAAGAATAGCTTCATGTTATTTTATTACGGACTCTTGAATAGATCGATCAGAAAGGATAACTTTGAGGTGGTTTCATACCCTACAATAATCTCTTCGTTTGTTCTCCGCTATTAGTGACTTTGGAGTGACTCTTTGTTGCATGTTGAGGCCTAGTTATATGATCCAGTTATGTTATTATTGTTGAGAGAACTTGCACTAGTGAAAGTATGAACCCTAGGCCTTGTTTCCTAGCATTGCGATACCGTTTACGCTCACTTTTATTTATAATTTCATATTACAAAAACCTATATCTATCATCCATATTGCACTTGTATCACCATCTCTTCGCCGAACTAGTGCACCTATATAATTTACCATTGTATTGGGTGTGTTGGGGACACAAGAGACTCTTTGTTATTTGGTTGCAGGGTTGTTTTAGAGAGAGCATCTTCATCCTACGCCTCCCATGGATTGATAAACCTTAGGTCATCCACTTGAGGGAAATTTGCTACTGTCCTACAAACCTCTTCACTTGGAGGCCCAACAACGTCTACAAGAAGAAGGTTGTGTAGTAGACATCAGGTTCCAAGATTGATATGATCATCATCGCACACTCCCTATACTTTCGGTATTAGTGTTGAACCTAAGTAAATGTTATTTGGTGTTTGCGTTGAGCATGAATATGACTAGATCATGTTTATTGCAATACGGTTATTCATTTAAGACAGAGGATAATTTTTTATTGAATCTCGATCGTGGTAATAAACATATTCATAGTATTGATGCCAAAAGATGCAAAGTTGATAATGATAGTGCAACTTATTTGTGGCACTGCCGTTTGGGTCATATCGATGTAAAGCGTAGGAAGAAACTCCATGTTGATGGACTTTTTGGAATCACTTTATTATGAATCATTTGATGCTTGCGAACTGTGCCTTATGGGCAAGATGAGTAAAACTTTGTTCTCCAGAACAATGGAACGAGCTAGTGACTTGTTGGAAATAATACATATCGATGTATATGGTCCAATGAGTGTTGATGCTCGTGGCGGGTATCGTTATTTTCTGACCTTCACAAATGATTTGAGCAGATATGGGTATATCTACTTAATGAAACACAAGTCTGAAACATTTCAAAAGTTCAAAGAATTTCAGAGTGAAGTGGAGAATCATCGTAACAAGAGAATATAGTTTCTACGATCTGATCGTGGAGGAGAATATTTGAGTTACGAGTTTGGCCTTCATTTAAAACAATGTGGAATAGTTTCACGGTTCACGCCACCTGGAACACCACAGCATAATGGTGTGTCCGAACATCGTAACCGCACTTTATTGGATAATGGTGCGATCTATGATGTCTCTTACCGATTTACCACTATCATTTTGGGGTTATGCATTAGAGACAGCTACATTCACGTTAAACAGGGCACCATCGAAATCCGTTGAGATGATGCCTTATGAACTGTGGTTTATTAAGAAACCAAAGTTGTCGTTTCTTAAAGTTTGGGGCGGCGATGCTTATGTGAAAAGGCTTCAACCTGATAAGCTCGAACCCAAATCGAAGAAGTGCATCTTCATAGGATACCCAAAGGAAACTGTTGGGTACACCTTCTATCACAGATACGAAGGCAATATATTTGTTGCTAAGAATGGATCCTTTTTAGAGAAGGAGTTTCTCTCGAAAGAAGTGAGTGGGAGGAAAGTAGAGCTTGACGAGGTAATTGTACCTTTTCTCCCGAATTGGAAATTAGTTCATCACAGAAATCAGTTCCAGTGATTCCTACACCAATTAGTGAGGAAGCTAATGATGATGATCATGAAACTTCAGATCATGTTACTACCGAACCTCATAGGTCTTCCAAAGTAAGATTCCGCACAAGACTGGTACGGTAATCATGTTCTGGAAGTCATGTTACTAGACCTTGATGAGCCTGCGAACTATGAGGAAGCGATGATGAGCCCAGATTCCGTGAAATGGCTTGAGACCATGAAATCTGAGATGGGATCCATGTATGAGAACAAAGTGTGGACTTTTGTGGACTTGCCCGATGGTCGGCAAGCCATATTAAATAAATGGATCTTCAAGAGGAAGATGGACATTGATAGTAGTGTTACTATCTACAAAGCTCGACTTGTTGCGAAAGGTTTTTGACAAGTTCAAGGAGTTGACTACGATGAGTCTTTCTCACCCGTAGAGATGCTTAAGTCTGTCCGAATGATGTTAGCAATTGCTGCATTTTATGATTATGAAATTTGGCAAATGGATGTCAAAAGTGCATTCCTGGATGGATTTCTGGAAGAAGAGTTGTATATGATGCAACCGGAAGGTTTTGTCGATCCAAAGGGTGCTAACAAAGTGTGCAAGCTCCAGCGATCCATTTATGGACTGGTGCAAGCCTCTCGGAGTTGGAATAAACGCTTTGATAGTGTGATCAAAGCATATGGTTTTATACAGACTTCTGGAGAAGCATGTATTTACAAGAAAGTGAGTGGGAGCTCTATAGCATTTCTAATATTATATGTGGATGACATATTGTTGATTGGAAATAATATAAAATTTCTGGATAGCATAAAGGGATACTTGAATAAGAGTTTTTCAATGAAAGACCTCAGTGAAGCTCCTTACATATTGGGCATCAAGATCTATAGAGATAGATGAAGACGCTTAATTGGACTTTCACAAAGCACATACCTTGGTAAAGTTTTGAATAAGTTCAAAATGGATCAGTCAAAGAAAGGGTTCTCTCCTGTATTACAAGGTGTAAAGTTGAGTAAGACTCAAAGCCCGACCACGGTAGAAAATAGAAAGAGAATGAAAGTCATTCCCTATGCCACAGTCATAGGTTCTATAAAGTATGATGTGCTGTGTACCAGACTGATTGTGTACCCTGCCCTGACTTTGGGAAGGGAGTACGATTTTGATCTAGGAGTAGATCACTGGACAGCATTCAAGATTATCCTTAGTGAGGACTAAGGAAATATTTCTCGATTAGGGAGGTGATAAAAAAGCTCGTCGTAAAGAGTTACATCGATGCAAACTTTTACACCGATCCAGATGACTCTAAGTCTCAATCTGGATACATATTTAAAGTGGGAGCAATTAGCTAGAGTAGCTCCGTGCAGAGCATTGTAGACATAGAATATTTGCAAAATACATACGACTCTAGATGTGACAGACCCGTTGCCTAAACTTCTCTCATGAGCAAAACATGATCACACCTTAGTACTCTTTGGGTGTTAATCACATAGCGATGTGAACTAGATTATTGACTCTAGTAAACCCTTTGGGTGTTGGTCACATGACGATGTGAACTATGGGTGTTAATTGCATACAAATGTGAATATTGGTGTTAAATCACATGGTGATGTGAACTAGATTATTGACTCTAGTGCAAGTGGGAGACTGAAAGAAATATGCCCTAGAGGCAATAATAAAGTTATTATTTATTTCCTTAATTCATGATAAATGTTTATTATTCATGCTAGAATTGTATTAACAGGAAACTTAGTACATGTGTGAATACATAGACAAAACATATAGTCCCTAGTATGCCTCTACTTGACTAGCTCGTTAATCAAAGATGGTTATGTTTCCTAACCATAGACATGTGTTGTCATTTGATGAACAGGATCACATCATTAGGAGAATGATGTGATGGACATGACCCATCCATTAGCTTAGCATTATGATCGTGTCAGTTTCGTTGCTAGTGCTTTCTTCATGACTTATACAAGTTCATCGGACTATGAGATTATGCAACTCCCAAATACCGGAGGAACACTTTGTGTGCTACCAAACGTCACAACGTAAATGGGTGATTATAAAGGTGCTCTACAGGTGTCTCTGAAGGTGTTTGTTGGGTTGGCATAGGTCGAGATTAGGATTTGTCACTCCGTGTTTCGGAGAGGTATCTCTAGATCCTTCGGTAATACTCATCACTATAAGCCTTGCAAGCATTGTAACTAATGAGTTAGTTGCGGGATGAAGTATTACAGAACGAGTAAAGAGACTTGTTGGTAACGAGATTAAACTAGGTATGATGATACCGACGATCGAATCTCGGGCAAGTAACATACCGATGACAAAGGGAACAACGTATGTTGTTATGCGGTTTGGCCGATAAAGATCTTCGTAGAATATGTAGGAACCAATATGAGCATCCAGGTTCGGCTATTGGTTATTGATCGAAGACATATCTCGGTCATGTCTACATAGTTCTCGAACCCGTAGGGTCCGCATGCTTAACATTCGATGACAATTGATATTATGAGTTTATGTGTTTTTGATGTACCGAAGATTGCTCAGAGTCCCGGATGAGATCATGGACATGACGAGGAGTCTTGAATGGTTGAGACGTAAAGATCGATATATTGGAAGGCTATATTCAGACATCAGAAATGTTCCGAGTGATTCGTGTATTTTTCGGAGTACCGGAGAGTTACGGAGATTCCTATTGGGCCTTAATGGGCCATACGGGAAAGGAGAGAAAGGCCTCAAGGGTGGCCGCGCCCCTTTCCCATGGACTGGTCCGAATTGGACTAGGTAAGGGGGGCACCCCCTTCCTTCCTTCTCCTTTTCCCTTCCCCTTTTACTATTCCATGAGGGAGGTGGAATCCCACTAGGACTCGAGTCGTAGTAGGACTCCACACTTTGGGCGCGCCCTATGAGGTCCGGCCTCCTACTCCCTACATCCTTTATATACGTGGCCAGGGGGCATCCCATAGACCCACAAGTTGACATTGTTTAGCCGTGTGCGGTGCTCCCCTGCATAGTTGCACACCTCGGTCATATCGTCGTAGTGCTTAGGAGAAGCCCTGTGCCAGTAACTTTATCATCAGCATCACCACGCTGTCGTGCTGACGAAACTCTCCCTCGGACTCAACTGGATCAAGAGTACGAGGGACGTCCCCAAGCTGAACGTGTGCTGATTGCGGAGGTGCCGTACGTTCCGTGCTAAGATTGGTCGGATCGTGAAGACGTACAACTACATCAACCGTGTTGTCATAACGCTTCCGCTTTCGGTCTATGAGGGTACGTGGACACACTCTCCCCTCACATTGCTATGCATCACATAGATTGATCTTCCGTGATCGTAGGAAATTTTTTGAAATTACCGCGTTTCTCCAACAGTTACCATCCGTCCTATGGGGGCTGAGAACAACGCCAAACCGGTCAACTGACCGAACCCCTTTCTTCCTGGTGTACGGTGCCGAGGTTGTGCTTCCGAGTGACTTGCTGCACAATGCTCCACAGGTGGAACTCTTCTCAGAAGCTGAAGTTGAACAGCTACGTCAAGACGCGGTTGATCTCCTGGAAGAGGAACGTGAGATGGCTTTGATCCGGTCGACCATCTACGAGCAAGATCTGCGTCGATTCCATGCCCACAATGTCAGAGGTCGAGCGTTCCAGGAAGGAGACCCTGTGCTCCGAGTGGATCAGAAACGGCCACACAAGCTTGCTCCGGCCTGGGAAGGTCCCTTCGTCATCACCAATGTGCTTCACAACGGAGCATACCACATCTACAACGTAGCCAAGAATATGGAGGAGCCACGCGCGTGGAATGCAGAGCTGCTTCGTCCTTTCTATACCTAAAATCACTCAGATCGACAAGTTGTAATAAGAGTCCTTCAGTTTTCTTACCAAAGACAAGATTTTTGCAGTACCTTAATGATTGATTTCTCGTAATCATTTCTGTCTGAATCCCCCAGTGGGTGGCTTAGCTGCGAACCTGATTCGCCTAAGTTAAAAAACATTCCGAGTGGAGAGCAATCCTCCCACTCGGGGGCTTAGCTGTGACCCCGTACTCGCCTAAGTTAAAAAAAATCTGAGTGGAGATCAATCCTCCCACTCGGGGGCTTAGCTGCGACCCCGTACTCACCTAAGTTAAAAAACATTCCGAGTGGAGAGCAATCCTCCCACTCGGGGGCTTAGCTATGACCCCGTACTCGCCTAAGTTAAAAAACGCTCTGAGCGGAGAGCAATCCTTCCACTCGGGGGCTTAGCTGCGACCCCGTACTCGCTTAAGTTAAACATTCCGAGTGGAGAGAAATCCTCCCACTTAGGGGCTTAGCTGCGACCCCGTACTCGCCTAAGTTAAAAAACGCTCCGAGTGGAGAGCAATCCTCCCACTCGGGAGCTTAGCTGCAACCCCATACTTGCCTAAGTTAAAAAACATTCCGAGTGGAGAGCAATACACCACTCGGGGGCTTAGCCGCGACCCTGAACTCACCTAAGTCACAAAGATCTTCTGAGCTAGGTCACAAGTACAACATATGCTCCATCCCGATCCACAAGGATGACGAGGTGTCGACTGAACAAATCGTCGGAGCTGCATGACAAGTACAACGTATGCTCCATCCCAATCCGCAAGGACGACGAGGTGTCAACTGAACACATCGTCAGAGCTGCGTCACAAGTACAATGTATGCTCCATCCCGATCCTCAAGGATGACAAGGTGTCGATCGATCACGTCGTCCGAGCCACTCGACGAAGAGTGGAAGGGTCAAGTTCCACCCGGAATCAAAAAGCTTCCAAAAGCGATAAAGACAAAGCCATCATATCCAAAGAAAACCAAGTTCAGATAAATCCTGCAAAAGTTCGGAACCGCAGCGGGCAGAAGTACTCAGGCATCAGGCCTAAAAGAGTTTAACGGTTATAGAACCACTCGACATTACGAGGCAAATAAAGGTGGGGCATAATGTTTGTTCACTCGGCGGGAGGAGGACTTGCTGGCTCGACGAAGCTGTCAAGATCAATGTTGTCTGCAATACGAGTAGCTGCATTGATGAAGGTGTCCATGAAGGACTGGAAGCTGAGCTTCTTAGTGTTGGCAACCTTGAGAGCCGCCCGCTTGTCTTCTCTAACATCCTTGCAGTGGACTCGGACCAACGACAGAGCAACATTGGCGCCACAGCGAGCAGACGACTTCTTCCACTCTTGCACTCGACCAGGGATATCATTCAGACGAGTCATCAGAGACTCGAGATCTTTTTGGTATTCAGCTTGGGGCCAGAGTTCAGTGCCAATCCGTGACATTGCCACCTTCAGACGAGCAAGATAATCAATAGCACTGTCCATACGGGACTCTAATCGCAGCATGTTCATCGCGACGTCATCTTGGACAGGAGAGTTTATGGGGTCAAGACCTATCTCGACCCGCCCAGTCTCTGCTTCAAAGTCTTGACAGAGTTCTGCACAGTCGGAAAAGTGGTGAATCGACAGTTAAATAAGATGTGTTAGTCGACATCAGCAAATAAGTCGGGTAAGAGGAAATACCTTCGAGCTTCAAGACCAGTTTCTCAGCAAGCCGTCCCAGATAAGCCTCCAGTTCGCCCTTCTTTGCCATGAGACTCCCAACCTTGTCGGTCAGGGTATCCTTGTCCTTCTTCAGCCTCGCAACCTCCTGGTTGGCTTTAGTAACGGTTGTCTTCAGCTTGGAGTTCTCCTCTTCCAACTTGTTGAATGAGGCCAGCTTCTTATAGGCAAGTGTTGTTTTCTCTCGTGCCTCCTTTTGTTCTGCGGCAAGGTCTTGATCCTTCTTCTCGAGAGCCTGTTGTATTTTCTCTAAAGAAATAACATTCTTCAGACGAGCTTGGAGTTGACAGTTTTCACTATGCACATCTGTTCGAGTGGAACCACTCAGTTTAAGAGACTAAAAGAAGAAAAATTCATATGGTGGACAGTTGACTAATTCTTACCTCCCATGGTAGTTGCTTCTTCCTGGGCCTTCTGGAAATTTTTCTTGGCCAGCTCCAAGTCGAAGTTGAGGCTGATCTACTTCTTCTCCAGCTCAGCAAATTGGGCTCCAAGATCACAAGATTTCTGTGGTCAGCAAATAAGATATGTCAGTCGACAGGAATAAAGGTCAATCACATCGAAAATTTCTCTAAGACTACCGCCGATCAAACATTCCACAGTATTCTTGGGGACTACACCAAGTGGGTGCACTTGGCGTGCCCCCACTGGTCCGGGTTTCCACTCTACATGGTCTGGCTAGCATGATTATGCAAAAAAAGGAGAGAGAAAGAATCTTAGACCCCAGCTGCCTACCAGCAATCGACCGCGGTCTCGGGGACTACACCCAGTGGGTGCACTTGGCGTGCCCCGACTGGTCTGGATTACACTCGGATCGAGCTATTCAACCGAGTGAAAGAACAATGAAGTAACATTCGACAAAGACCCCCACCGCATCAAACACCCGACGGCGGTCTCACTCTGCGTGCCCCCACTGGTTCAGAAAAACACTCTATTCAATCTGGTCGACTCAAGTGGAAGAACTATTCAACACTAAGTCAAAACACCCACTGGGTGATTGGATGCGAAATGCAGACCGATGATAGATGCACATAAAGGTTCCAAAACACTCATCCAGGGACACCTTACGGACAATGAAGCAGAACCCACAACTACCACTAATGGAGAGATCAGACGGAAATCTAACTAACCTTGACATTAACGTGCAGAGCAGAACTGCCATTGTAGGCAGCCTGGCTGGCCTCGTGCACCACTTTCATCTGCTCCATCACAAGTTTCGCTTGGAGTAGAGCCTCTCTGGGGGCACCCGCTGGGTCATCTAGAGTGCGATGCACAACAAAGAGCGACGATGGCGGTACGGTTGGAGCAATCACAGGATCTGAAGCATGGAGTTGTGCGGGCGCGGTAGAGACTTGAGCAGTCGACGCCGAGGGACGTTCAGTCGACAATGGATTGGCAAAAGAAACATTGGCCCGAGCCGGATCTCCGGATCGTGGGACCACTGCCCCCGGCGCTAATGTTGACTGAGGCTCCTGGCTTACGACCGTCCTCCTGCCCGAAGCCCTGCCCCTCCTTCCTGTAGTCTTCAGAGGCACTTCTTCCTTGTCGTCTGGAAGCTCAATGATGTCCGCGGAGCTGCAACAAAATGCAACCATAGGAGTTCAATCGACCGACAACCCAGTCGACAGAACAAGTTCAAGATTGCAAGATCGTACCAGCTTTGGAAGTTGCCGCATCCTTAATCTCTTCATCACCTTGGGCCCTGTCAATATCCATGGAGGTCCCGGAAGTTGCGGCACTGAAAAGTTCATAATCAATTTGGTCAGAGCAGAAGTATGAGTCAGTAGGGAAACACAAAAAGATAGAACACTCACGCAGAAGCAACAGGAACGTCCATCTTGATCTTGGGCAAGGTCTTCCGAGACTTAGAAGGGGCAACCTTGGGCTACTTGGCGATCTTCTCTGACGGCTTCGGAGTCGAAGTCTGAGTACGCTTATGCGCTTGCATACTCGAAGCCACAGTCTTGCCACGCCCGCCCGCTGGATCATGGAACTGCTTGGATCGGTGTTCTGTGCGAGGTGGTGAGTCGACCTCCTCTTCATCATCCGACTCATCAATCTCTTCCTCATCATCTTCATCAAGGGATTGCCAGTCGGCGCTCTCTTCTGTGCTATCCGCTCCCTCCTGGACTTGCTCCTAGGCTTGTTCCCCATTCGGCATCGAGTACATCTCAGTGTAAACCTGCAAGGCAAGAAGTCAATCAAACAGTAGTCAGATCTCGAGACAGTCGCAAAACAGAATGAAGCACACTCGGTAGCAAAGATCAGACCTTGTCCGGCTGGTTCTCGGTGTCGAATGGGTTGACTCTCCTCGCCCCCTTGGGGTTATCCTTGTTCCCGGTAATGCTCTTCAACCACAGGGCCACCGTCTCGTCCGAAACCTCCTCTGGGTGGACCCGACGGTGTCATTGGAGCCCGAATACATCCACATCGAGTGGTCACGGGCTTGGAGTGGCTGGATGCATCGACTGAGAAACACCTCTAGTAAATCCATGTCAGTTACACCATGACGGACCAACTGGACTACCCTCTCAACCAACATGTCTGTCTCTACTTTCTCCGCTGCGGTCACGGTCAGTGAAGAAGGTTGCTGGGCTCGATCTAGGGAAAAAGGAGGAAGACCGGTCGACTGACCGAGGGTCGCAATATCTTGGCAGTAGAACCAGGTCGACTGCCAGCCCCTGACCGACTCAGGAAGTGTCATGGTAGGAAAAGTGCTCCTCTTCCTCATCTGGATCCCTAAACCCCCGCACATCTGGATCACGTGCGTCCTCTCGTCACTCAGATTTTCCTTCTTCATGGTCTGGGAGCGGATTGTGAAAATGTGTTTGAAGAGACCCCAGTGCGGTCGACAACCCATGAAGTTTCCACACATAGACACGAATGCAGCAAGATACGTGATGGTATTGGGAGAGAAGTGGTGAAGCTGAGCATCGAAAAAGTTCAGAAAACCCCGTAAGAAAGGATGCGAAGGAAGGGAGAAGCCATGGTCGACATGGGTAGCGAGCAGGACACACTCACCCGACCGTGGCTGAGGTTCTATCTCGCCCTCCGGCAGCCTCGCAGCCCCGGCGGCGATCTAACCCGTGGCGGCCAACGTAGATCGGATCCAGTCTCCCTAAATCCAACCCGGCGGCAGCCTAGACCTCGATGATGACCCTCGATTCATCTTCTTGCCCTTCGCTGTCGCCATCGCCTTTTTTGCGCGCTCCAGCGTCGCCGTCTTGTCTTTCACCATGGTGGTGGCCTACGCACTGGCAGAGCGGCGGCGTCGAGGGCGAAAGAGGATGCGGTGGAGAGGCAGAGGGAGAAGAAGGGGAATGGGAGTGCACATTGCAGACGCCTTGGCCTCGATGCCTTTTAAGGGCCTACTCCCGAGTGGCTGACGCGTGGGCCCGAGCCATCCTGTAAAATCCCGCAACAGTCGCGCATCAAATACGTGGCAAAAAAGGTGGCACAGAAATCGAGGTGCTCCTGTCTATCCATCCCGTTTACTATGGTGCGCTTCGCCTTGCGCGCTTCCCCAAATTTTTGAATCCCGTGAGATCCGGGATCCGCAGTAACCAATTGCGCCGAAGATTTCGCGTCATATCAACACTCGAAGAGTACCAGCGTAAGTTCATTCGGCAACACTTGAATCGATCAAGGTGACTGAAATAAAGCCGAAGTTTCAGCATGGACCTCAAATCCAGTTTGAATACTTGTGAAGCACAAGAGTCAAGGTAGGATCAACTTCAACCTTCTTTTCACTCGGACCTCAATCCATTCGGGGGATAATGACGATGTTATAGACCTAGGGTAGGGTCGTAGGCCTGACCTATACGTGTTGGGGAACGTAGTAATTTCAAAAAAAACATTTACGCACATGAAAGATCATGGTGATGCATAGCAACGAGAGGGGAGAGTGTTGTCCACGTACCCTCGTAGACCGAAAGCAGAAGCGTTATAACAACGCGGTTGATGTAGTCGCTCGTCTTCACGGCCCGACCAATCAAGCACCGAAACTAAGACACCTCCAAGTTCTTGCACACGTTCAGCTCAATGATGATCCCCGGACTCTGATCCAGCAGAATGTTGGGGAAGAGTTCCGTCAGCCTGACGGCATGGTGATGACATTGATGTTCTACCATCGCAGGGCTTCGCCTAAGCACCGCTACAATATTATCGAGGATTATGGTGGAGGGGGGCACCGCACACGGCTAAGAGATCAAGAGATCAATTGTTGTTTCTAGAGGTGCCCCCTTGCCCCCGTATATAAAGGAGCCAAGGGGGAGGGGGCGGCCAGCCAAGGAGGGGCGCGCCAAGGGGAGTCCTACTCCCACCGGGAGTAGGACTCCCTCCTTTCCTTGTCCAAGTAGGAGAGGGGGGAGGAAGGGAGAGAGGGGAGAAAGGAAAGGGGGGGCGTCCCCCCCTCCTTGTCCAATTCTGACTAGAGGGGGAGGGGGCGCGCGGCCTGCCCTGGCCGCCCCTCCTCTTCTCCACTTTGGGCCCAAGTGGCCCATTAACCCCCCGGGGGGTTCCGGTAACCCCCCGGTACTCCGGTATATATCCGATAACCTCCGAAACTTATTCCGGTGTCTGAATATAGTCGTCCAATATACCAATCTTCATGTCTCGACCATTTCGAGACTCCTCGTCATGTCCGTAATCACATTTGGGACTCCGAACAAACTTCGGTACATCAAAACTCATAAACTCATATATAACTATCATCGAAACCTTAAGCGTGCGAACCCTACGGGTTCGAGAACTACGTAGACATGACCAAGAACCGTTTCTGGTCAATAACCAATAGCGGAACCTGGATGCTCATATTGGCTCCTACATATTCTACGAAGATCTTTATCGGTGACACCGCATAACAACATACGTTGTTCCTTTTGTCATCGGTATGTTACTTGCCCGAGATTCGATCGTCGGTACCTAGTTCAATCCCGTTACCGGAAAGTCTCTTTACTCGTTACGTAATGCATCATTCCGTAACTAACTCATTAGCTACATTGCTTGCAAGGCTTATAGTGATGTGCTTTACCGAGAGGGCCTAGATATACCTCTCCGACAATCGAAGTGACAAATCCTAATCTCGAAATATGCCAACCCAACATGTACCTTCGGAGACACCTATAGAGCTCCTTTATAATCACCCAGTTACGTTGTGACGTTTGGTAGCACACAAAGTGTTCCTCCGGTAAACGGGAGTTGCATAATCTCATAGTTGTAGGAATATGTATAAGTCATGAAGAAAGCAATAGCAACATACTAAACGATCAAGTGCTAAGCTAACGGAATGGGTCAAGTCAATCACATCATTCTCCTAATGATGTGATCCCGTTAATCAAATGACAACTCATGTCTATGGTTAGGAAACATAACCATCTTTGATTAATGAGCTAGTCAAGTAGAGGCATACTAGTGACTTTAAGTTTGTCTATGTATTCACACATGTACTAAGTTTCCTCTTAATACATTTCTAGCATGAATAATAAACATTTATCATGAATTAAGGAAATAAATAATAACTTTATTATTGCCTCTAGGGCATATTTCTTTCAGTCTCCCACTTGCACTAGAGTCAATAATCTAGATTACACAGTAATGATTCTAACACCCATGGAGTCTTGGTGTTGATCATGTTTCGCTCGTGGAAGAGGCTTAGTCAACGGGTATGCAACATTCAGATTCGTATGTATCTTGCAAATCTCTATGTCTCCCACCTGGACTTGGTCCCGGATGGAATTGAAGCGTCTCTTGATGTGCTTGGTCCTCTTGTGAAATCTGGATTCCTTTGCCAAGGAAATTGCACCAGTATTGTCACAGAAGATTTTCATTGGTCCCGATGCACTAGGTATGACACCTAGATCGGAAATGAACTCCTTCATCCAGACTCCTTCATTTGCTGCTTCCGAAGCAGCTATGTACTCCGCTTCACATGTAGATCCCGCTACGACGCTTTGTTTAGAACTGCACCAACTTACAGCTCCACCGTTTAATAAAAACACGTATCCGGTTTGCGATTTAGAATCGTCCGGATCAGTGTCAAAGCTTGCATCGACGTAACCATTTACGACTAGCTCTTTGTCACCTCCATAAATGAGAAACATATCCTTAGTCCTTTTCAGATATTTCAGGATGTTCTTGATCGCTGTCCAGTGATCCACTCCTGGATTACTTTAGTACCTCCCTGCCAAACTTATTGCTAAGCATACATCAGGTCTGGTACACAGCATTGCATACATGATAGAGCCTATGGCTGAAGCATAGGGAACATCTTTCATTTTCTCTCTATCTTCTGTTGTGGTCGAGCATTGAGTCTGACTCAACTTCACACCTTGTAATACAGGCAAGAATCCTTTCTTTGCCTGATCCATTTTGAACTTTTTCAAAACTTTATCAAGGTATGTGCTTTGTGAAAGTCCAATCAAGCGTCTTGATCTATCTCTATAGATCTTGATGCCCAATATGTAAGTAGCTTCACCGAGGTCTTTCATTGAAAATCTTTTATTCAAGTATCCCTTTATGCTATCCAGAAATTCTATATCATTTCCAATTAAAAATATGTCGTCTTTATATAATATCAGAAATGCTACAGAGCTCCCACTCACTTTCTTGTAAATACAGGCTTCTCCAAAAGTCTGTATATAACCATATGCTTTGATTACACTATAAAAGTGCTTATTCCAACTCCGAGAGGCTTGCACCAGTCCATAAATGGATCGCTAGAGCTTGCACACTTTGTTAGCACCTTTTGGATCGACAAAACCTTCTGGTTGCATCATATACAACTCTTCTTCCAGAAATCCATTCAGGATTGCATTTTTGACATATATTTGCCATATTTCATAATCATAAAATGCGGCAATCGCTAACATGATTCGAACAGACTTAAGCATCGCTACGGGTGAGAAAGTCTCATTGTAGTCAACCCCTTGAACTTGTCGAAAACCTTTTGCAACAAGTCGAGCTTTGTAGACAGTTACATTACCATCATCGTCAGTCTTCTTCTTCTAAATCCATTTATTCTCGATGGCTTGCCGATCATCGGGCAAGTCAACCAAAGTCCATACTTTGTTCTTATACATGGATCCCATCTCAGATTTCATGGCCTCAAGCCATTTTGCGGAATCTGGGCTCATCATTGCTTCCTCATAGTTCGTAGGCTCGTCATGTTCAGGTAACATGACCTCCAGAATAGGATTACCGTACCACTCTGGTGTGGATCTTACTCTGGTTGACCTGCTAGGTTTGGTAGTAACTTGATCTGAAGTTTCATGATCAATATCATTAGCTTCCTCACTGATTGGTGTAGTTGTCACAGGAATGGTTTCTTTTGATGAACTACTTTCCAATAAGGGAGCAGGTACAGTTACCTCATCAAGTTCTACTTTCCTCCCACTCACTTCTTTCGAGAGAAACTCCTTCTCTAGAAAGGATCCAAATTTAGCAACAAAAATCTTGCCCTCGGATCTGTGATAGAAGGTGTACCCAATAGTCTCTTTTGGGTATCCTATGAAGACACATTTTTCTGATTTGGGTTCGAGCTTATCTGATTGAAGTTTCTTCACATAAGCATCGCAGCCCCAAACTTTAAGAAACGAAAACTTTGGTTTCTTGCCAAACCATAGTTCATAAGGCATCGTCTCAACGGATTTTGATGGTGCCCTATTTAACGTGAATGCGGCCGTTTCTAAAGCATAACCCCAAAACGATAGTGGCAAATCAGTAAGAGACATCATAGATCGCACCATATCTAGTAAAGTACGATTACAACGTTCGGACACACCATTTTGTTGTGGTGTTCTGGGTGGCGTGAGTTGCGAAACTATTTTGCATTGCTTCAAATGTAAACCAAACTCATAACTCAAATATTCTCCTCCACGATCAGATCGTAGAAACTTTATTTTCTTGTTATGATGATTTTCCACTTCACTCTGAAATTCTTTGAACTTTTCAAATGTTCCAGACTTATGTTTCATCAAGTAGATATACCCATATCTACTCAAATCATCTGTGAAGGTGAGAAAATGATGATACCCGCCGCGAGCCTCAATATTCATTGGACCACATACATCGGTATGTATGATTTCCAACAAATCAGTTGCTCGCTCCATAGTTCCGGAGAACGGCGTTTTAGTCATCTTGCCCATTAGGCACGGTTCGCAAGTACTAAGTGATTCATAATCAAGTGATTCCAGAAGTCCATCAGTATGGAGTTTCTTCATGCGCTTTACACCAATATGACCCAAACGGCAGTGCCACAAATAAGTTGCACTATCATTATCAACTCAGCATCTTTTGGCTTCAATGTTATGAATATGTGTATCACTACTATCGAGATTTAATAAAAATAGACCACTCTTCAAGGGTGCATGACCATAAAAGATATTACTCATATAAATAGAACAACCATTATTCTCTAATTTAAATGAATAACCGTCTCGCATCAAACAAGATCCAGATATAATGTTCATGCTCAACGCTGGCACCAAATAACAATTATTCAGGTCTAAAACTAATCCCGATGGTAGATGTAGAGGTAGCGTGCTGACCGCGATCACATCGACTTTGGAACCATTTCCCACGCGCATCGTCAGCTCATCCTTAGCCAATCTTCGCTTAATCTGTAGTCCCTGTTTCGAGTTGCAAATATTAGCAACAGAACCAGTATCAAATACCCAGGTGCTACTGCGAGCATTAGTAAGGTACACATGAATAACATGTATATCACATATACCTTTATTCACCTTGCCATCCTTCTTATCCGCCAAATACTTGGGGCAGTTCCGCTTCCAGTGTCCAGTCTGCTTGCAGTAGAAGCACTCACTCTCAGACTTAGGTCCAGATTTGGGTTTCTTCTCTTGAGCAGCAACTTGTTTGCTGTTCTTCTTGAAGTTCCCCTTCTTCTTCCCTTTGCCCTTTTTCTTGAAACTGGTGGTCTTATTGACCATCAACACTTGATGCTCCTTCTTGATTTCTACCTCCGCAGCTTTCAGCATTGCGAAGAGCTCAGGAATAGTCTTGTCCATCCCTTGCATATTATAGTTCATCATGAAGCTCTTGTAGCTTGGTTGCAGTGATTGAAGAATTCTGTCAATGACACTATCATCAGGAAGATAAACTCCTAGTTGAATCAAGTGATTATTATACCCAGACATTTTGAGTATGTGTTCACTGACATAACTATTCTCCTCCATCTTACAGCTATAGAACTTATTGGAGACTTCATATCTCTCAATCCGGGCATTTGCTTGAAATATTAACTTCAACTCTTGGAACATCTCATATGCTCCATGACGTTCAAAAGGTCGTTGAAGACCCGGTTCCAAGCCGTAAAGCATGGCACACTGAACTATTGAGTAGTCATCAGCTTTGCTCTGCCAGACGTTCTTAACGTCGTCAGTTGCATCTGCAGCAGGCCTGGCACCCAGCGGTGCTTCCAGGACGTAATTCTTCTGTGCAGCAATGAGGATAATCCTCAAGTTACGGACCCAGTCCGTGTAATTGCTACCATCATCTTTCAACTTAGCTTTCTCAAGGAACGCATTAAAATTCAACGGAACAACAGCACGAGCCATCTATCTACAACAAACATAGACAAGCAAAATACTATCAGGTACTAAGTTCATGATAAATTTAAGTTTAATTAATCATATTACTTAAGAACTCCCACTTAGACAGACATCTCTCTAGTCATCTAAGTGATCACGTGATCCAAATCAACTAAACCATGTCCGATCATCACATGAGATGGAGTAGTTTCAATGGTGAACATCACTATATTGATCATATCTACTATATGATTCACGTTCGACCTTTCGGTCTCCGTGTTCCGAGGCCATATCTGTATATGCTAGGCTCGTCAAGTTTAACCTGAGTATTTCGCGTGTGCAACTGTTTTGCACCCGTTGTATTTGAACGTAGAGCCTATCACACCCGATCATCACGTGGTGTCTCAGCATGAAGAACTTTCGCAACGGTGCATACTCAGGGAGAACACTTCTTGATAATTAGTGAGAGATCATCTGAAAATGCTACCGTCAATCAAAGCAAGATAAGATGCATAAAGGATAAACATCACATGCAAACAATATAAGTTATATGATATGGCCATCATCATCTTGTGCTTGTGATCTCCATCTCCGAAGCACCGTCGTGATCACCATCGTCACCGGCGCGACACCTTGATCTCCATCGTAGCATCGTTGTCGTTACGCCATCTATTGCTTCTACGACTATCGCTACCACTTAGTGATAAAGTAAAGCAATTATAGGGCATTTGCATTTCATACAATAAAGCGACAACCATATGGCTCCTGCCAGTTGCCGATAACTTTGGTTACAAAACATGATCGTCTCATACAATAAAATATAGCATCACGTCTTGACCATATCACATCACAACATGCCCTGCAAAAACAAGTTAGACGTCCTCTACTTTGTTGTTGCAAATTTTACGTGGCTGCTACGGGTTGAGCAAGAACCGTTCTTACCTACGCATCAAAACCACAACGATAGTTCGTCAAGTTAGTGTTGTTTTAACCTTCTCAAGGACCGGGCGTAGCCACACTCGTTCAACTAAAGTCGGAGAAACTGACACCCGCCAGCCACCTGTGTGCAAAGCACGTCAGTAGAACCACTCTCGCGTAAGTGTACACGTAATGTCGATTCGGGCCGCTTCATCCAACAATACTGCCGAACCAAAGTATGACATGCTGGTAAGCAGTATGACTTGTATCGCCCACAACTCACTTGTGTTCTACTCGTGCATATAACATCAACGCATAAACCTAGGCTCGGATGCCACTGTTGGGGAACGTAGTAATTTCAAAAAAAAATCTACGCACATGCAAGATCATGGTGATGCATAGAAACGAGAGGGGAGAGTGTTGTCCATGTACCCTCGTAGACCGAAAGCGGAAGCGATATAACAATGCGGTTGATGTAGTCGTACGTCTTCATGGCCCGACCGATCAAGCACCGAAACTACGGCACCTCCGAGTTCTAGCACACGTTCAGCTCGATGACGATCCCCGGACTCCGATCCAGCAAAATGTCGGGGAAGAGTTCCATCAGCACGACGGCGTGGTGACGATATTGATGTTCTACCTTCGCAGGTCTTCGCCTAAGCACCGCTACAATATTATCGAGGATTATGGTGGAGGGGGGCACCGCACACGGCTAAGAGATCAAGAGATCAATTGTTGTGTCTAGAGGTGCCCACTTGCCCCTGTATATAAAGGAGCCAAGGGGGAGGGGGCGGCCGACCAAGGAGGGGCGCGCCAAGGGGAGTCCTACTCCCACCGGGAGTAGGACTCCCTCCTTTCCTTGTCCAAGTAGGAGAGGGGGAAGGAAGGGAGAGAGGGGAGAAAGGAAAGGGGGGCGCCCCCCCCCCCTCCTTGTCCAATTCGGACTAGAGGAGGAGGGGTCGCTCGGCCTGCCCTGGCCGCCCCTCCTCTTCTCCACTTTGGGCCCAAGTGGCCCATTAACCCCCCCGGGGGGTTCTGGTAACCCCCTCGGTACTCCGGTATATATCCAATAACCTCTGAAACTTATTCCGGTGTCCGAATATAGTCGTCCAATATACCAATCTTCATGTCTCGTCCATTTCGAGACTCCTCGTCATGTCCGTAATCACATTCGGGACTCCGAACAAACTTCGGTACATCAAAACTCATAAACTCATATATAACTATCATCGAAACCTTAAGTGTGCGGACCCTACGGGTTCGAGAACTATGTAGACATGACTGAGAACCGTTTCTGGTCAATAAACAATAGCGGAACCTGGATGCTCATATTGGCTCCTATATATTCTACGAAGATCTTTATCGGTCACACCGCATAACAACATACATTGTTCCTTTTGTCATCGGTATGTTACTTGCCCGAGCTTTGATCGTCGGTATCCAATACCTAGTTCAATCTCGTTACCGGTAAGTCTCTTTACTCGTTACGTAACGCATCATTCCGTAACTAACTCATTAGCTACATTGCTTGCAAGGCTTATAGTGATATGCATTACCGAGAGGGCCCAGAGATACCTCTCCGACAATCAGAGTGACAAATCCTAATCTCGAAATACGCCAACCCAACATGTACCTTCAGATACATCTGTAGAGCTCCTTTATAATCGCCCAGTTACGTTGTGACGTTTGGTAGCACACAAAGTGTTCCTCCGGTAAACGGGAGTTGCATAATCTCATAGTTGTAGGAATATGTATAAGTCATGAAGAAAGCAATAGCAACATACTAAACGATCAAGTGCTAAGCTAACGGAATGGGTCAAGTCAATCACATCATTCTCCTAATGATGTGATCCCGTTAATCAAATGACAACTCATGTCTATGGTTAGGAAACATAACCATCTTTGATTAATGAGCTAGTCAAGTAGAGGCATACTAGTGACTTTAAGTTTGTCTATGTATTCACACATGTATCATGTTTCAGGTTAATACAATTATAGCATGAATAATAAACATTTATCATGATATGAGGAAATAAATAATAACTTTATTATTGCCTCTAGGGCATATTTCCTTCAATACGCCCCATGGTCACTATCCTAGAAGAAAAGACATTCAAAGCACAGCAAGAAGTATCAACTGAAGCCATCGACTGCAATCCACTCGACCAGTCATCTCACTTGGATATCCCCAATTTCACTCGACCTGGATGGAGTCATTCGACCATACAAGGAACCACTCGGAGTACAGAAGACCTAGAGTCACTCAGGATGGCAACGTCAGACGTTCACTACGTAGTCTTAATGATCATTGATAACACTTCATAGCTGGCGTTACCAGTAACGCCCTACCTTAATGTACATTGAACCCCTATAACGGAGGATGGCTGGGGTCCTGGCGCACTCTATATAAGACACCCTCCTCCTCTGGGACAAGGGTTCGCACCCCTTGTAACACACACCCATATTCCAATCGACCGCCTAAGGGCACCGAGACGTAGGCCTTTTACCTCCTCCGAGAGGGGCCTGAACTCGTAAACTCGTGTGTACAACCTCGGCGTAGCTAGGGCCTCACCTCCTGTCGTGGAATTATCACGTCAGATGTCCTCGTAAAAGGACTTAGTCGTGGAGCCATCGTGACGGGTTAGCTTAGAGAGGTTAAACCAGACAAAGGACACGAGAGTTTTATACTAGTTCGGCCCCTTACGATGAAGGTAAAAGCCTACGTCTAGTTGTGATGGAATTACTGAGGTTTCGATTGCCAGGGAGCAAACACGCTATGCCTGCCTCTCGAGTTGTTGTTTCTTGTCCCTGAACCACCGCCGGGTCGTCCCTATATATACACAGGTTGATGCCCGGCTGGTTTACAGAGTCCCGAGGCCGGCTCATACAAGTGTTCGGCTCGGTCTCTCCCTCCCTAACTTACAATACAAGTTATACAACTATGGCGGTTTACCACTATGGGCCCTAATCCGCCTTTGGGCTCTGGACCTCTAAGCTTTATCAGTAAAGCGCCATCTTCTTTGTCTTCATGGCCTTCAGTATGGTTGAGCGTGAACCGGCCCCTCCTGGGTGGTTTACACTCAGTAGTTATATCCCCAACATTAGGCCCAGGTTGATTTGAACCAGTTCATGTGAATCTTCAATACTTAGAAAAATTATGTGAACATCTTCTTTTGGTTCTCGTAAACCGTCATGATGTCTTCTTCCTGCAAACTTTGGTAAACCACCATGACGTCATCTTCTGAAATTGCAGTAAATCATCATGATGGCATCTCTGTATAAAAAGATTATAAAGATTCCCTCCATTAATTATCTTCCAAAGATCGAGGCGACAGCTGCGCCCCATTTTACCGCTTCAGCTCCTCGATTCTCGCGCTCGCGTGCTTTATCCATTCGCCTTATGAATAGGCTCTGGGGTTCTTCTCTTTTCCCCTTCCGTGCTTCTTCTTCTTCCTCTCGCCGCTCAAGCTCGACAGCTCCACCGCCGCCATCGACTTTGAAGCTCTGCCTCATCCCTGGCCACTGCATCGACCTAAACGCACAAGAGATCCGCGGTTCTCCTCCGCCACTCCTCTGAATCCAGTAAGCTTTCTTCTCCCTCAACCCTAGATCTGCATTAAGGTTTCGGTATTTGGCCGTGTTCGTCAGTGTTCGTCCGTGCTCTTTACTTTGCCCTTGCTACCTTATTGAATCTAGATCAGACTTGACATGTTCCTTCTGCGGCCGAAGTTTTTAGTTTATTTCACCTCCGCATAGTATCTTTTAAGATCATGAACAACTCTCATCTGGCTCCTTGCTGTTCCGTTGTCACCATTGTTAGGGCTTGAGAAAATTTTCTTTACTGAACCACGGTTGATCCAAAATTACTTTACCATCTTGT
Source organism: Triticum dicoccoides (assembly GCF_002162155.2). Lineage (NCBI taxonomy): Eukaryota > Viridiplantae > Streptophyta > Magnoliopsida > Poales > Poaceae > Triticum > Triticum dicoccoides. Next base: position 568,860,072 of record NC_041381.1, on the reverse strand, counting down.
GAAACCTATTTCTGCAACCACTTAGTAGATTTCAGATCCGCTTCCTCTGTCGTAGGAGGTTTAACCTTTAGAATCTGTTAATCCGCCAGGTACCATTAGCCCTCACTTAAACCGCCAATATTACCTGAACCTGAATTGCCGGTTTAACATGTATAATCTTCGATGAAATCTCCCGGTTTGATATCGGTTTATGTATGTCAATCTTGAATCGTAAACTGACATGTGAACTTCCTTTATAGTTTGTCAGCAAAGAATGGCCAAACAATTTTCTTCTTGCAATTGGGTTCCTTTTCGGATTAAAGAAGAACAGCTTACTGGGTATATTCTGACGGGCGCTTTAGCCAAGAAAGATGTCATTCATTGGCGAGTCCCTGGTCTGGAATGTCCTCCTGAACCTCAAGATGGAGAAGTGGTTGTGTTCATGCAGCATCTGGACCGAGGTTTTAGTCCCCCTGGATCAAAAAAAATTCGTGATGTACTTGCTAGTTTCCAGCTCCACCCTCAAGATATTGGGCTAAACTCTGTGTCCAATATTTGCAACTTCCAAGTGTTCTGTGAAGTTTATCTACAAGAAGAACCGTCCGTTGACCTCTTCAGAGATCTCTTCCATTTAAACCGCCACACAGAATTTACTGATGGCCCCAATACCGAGCTTGGTGGGGTGTCGATTCAAAAGAGGAAAGAAGTAGATTTTCCTCATGCCAAACATCACAGCCACCCAAAAGACTGGAATCAAACATGGTTCTATTGCCGGAACACCGCTCCTGGTGATGAAAATCCTCTGCCGGGTTACCGCCCTCACCGACTCAGCAATGGACATCCGCTACCTCAACGGCTTACTTCCAAGGAAAGACAAACTTATGCACCATAGCTTGCTAAACTCCAAGCTCTTCTCGCAAACGGTTTGACTGGCATTGATCTTGTCCATTGCTGGGTCTCCTGGAGTATCCTACCCTTAAGCCGCCGCACCAACTTAATGCATGAATATACCGGAAATGTCAACGATCCTCAACGGCACTGACATACCAATGACTGAAGAGGAAGTCACTGAGTCTGTAAAGAAAATGTTGGATGAACCGATCTCGGAATGTTGCAAGACCGGATTGGCCCCCTTTTACACCTCCAACAAACTGCCAGGCGTAAGAATTTATCCTTCTATTTTTGTAATCCGTCTACTCTTTAGATTTTTCCTGACAACCTTTTGTTTATCTGTACAGGCCGGAGACCCATTCTAGAAGAGAAAAACTCAAGACAAATCGGCCAAGGCTCAAGACAAACCGGCAAGGGATCTTCGTGCCAAGAGCAAGGTCACAAGGAGGCCTGCCAAGAAGAAAACCGCCGAGTCCTCTGATCCGCCAGAAGACGTCGATGAGTCGGAACAAGAGGTAGAACTTGACTCCCTTTGTTCATTTTTCATACACCTTATTGACAATGACTGTTCCCAGGATGATGCGGAAGCCAGCCGCGCTGACCATGTCGAGGTAATCTCCCTTTCCTCCGATTCAGAACATGTGCCGGTTAAAAAACTTCATTGTGCAGTTCAGAAAGTAAAACAGTCACATCCTCTTGCTCATTTGGATCCACAATTTTCTTTGAAGACGCAGCAACATGAAGGTCGTCGTACAACCCGGCATAGCATCCAACAGGTCACTTCCTCCAGTTTACCGGATACACCAACCCAAAAGCATCGTCCAGAGGTTTCTTGTTCTTCCAATAAATCTTATCCTTTGGCGGGTTGCTTCCGATATCCACTTAATCCGTCCGATTCGAATTACCAGGTGACTTCCAATTCTTCATCTGGCGATTCATCAACCACCCAAATGCCTCCCCTCAAAACCGTCCCTGGGTAAGTATACTGGATTTTTAGCTTATCCTTCTTGTGCCTCGTATATCATACTAACCTTTGTTTGTTATTTTGCAGCGCCAAAGGCCGGCTCAGCAAGAAGGCAAGAACAGATGCTTCTACAGAGGATGTTGAACCGGAGAAGATCCCAGAAGATGCTGGTGGAGATACTAACATTGCTGTGGACGATCTAATACCCCAAGATCAGGATACTTATGCTGATCCGCCAGAAGTTAACCCGGCTAGTCCTCATGCTAATCCGCCCAGCCTAGCCAAGGATGAAGATCCACCGAGCCTAGCCAGGGATACTATCAATCCGCCAAGCCCGTCAAAAGGTGGCGATGATGATGTTATTATCACTGGTACTGGTCACACTATCCCTCGCAACCCGGTTGCTTTATCAAAGCATACTGCCAAAGAAGAATTTGCTCCTATGGGCAAGGGGAAAGGAAAGACAGATTTGTCCAGCTACGTTAACCTTACTGCCCATGAGCTCCATTCCGGATTCCTAAATTGCCTATACACAAGCCGGGATTATGAGGCCGGTTTGGTGAACATGATGAAGGAGCTCTATAAGGTAATCTTCGAAACACTTTAAACTTTCTTGTTCTGTATATCAACTCCATTGTAGCCCCCAAGGGCCGGTTTATCTCTTGAAGATAAACCAGGACTTTGAGATCAAGAACACTTCAACTGAGTAGCCCCCAAGGGCCGGTTTATGTTATCAAGATGAACCAGAACTTCATGTTCCAAACCGTCCTTTCTTCAACTCATTTTCCTTTGATTTTCTGATCAAATACACATTAGTCCCCAAGTGCCAAGATTAATACTTGTATTGAGCCTTGGGACTTTCAAATAAGCAGCAGGAAAGAAGCAACCCGCATTAGCCCCCAAGTGCCAAGTGTATAACTGGTTATATGTTGGGGACTTTGAGAAAAATATTAACATCTTCATCATCTGACTTTTGCAGGTTGATATAAACAACAAAGATTCCCAAATCACCGATCTTCAAGAGAATATCAAGTCCCAGCAAGCAGAGACCTCGAAAGCCAAAGATGAACTAAAGGGCGCTTTGACAGCCATGGAACAACTGAAGGATGGCTTCAAGAATGAACGTGCCAGCTGGGAAACTAAAAAGGCTGCTTTGTTGAAGCGGGCTGAAGACGCTGAGGCAGCTCTTAAACCGGTGGTAGAAGAGCTAATTGGGCTGAAGCATCAAGTGAATGCTATGACTTCTGCAATTTTTGGTAAGTACTTTGTAATAACCTGTCTGAAGCATCTTCGAATTTGCTGGTTTAACCTTAAATTCTTAAACTGTTGCAGGTAGTCGTATTGCTCATGTGGGGACAGATATGCGGATGAAGTTGAAGGCAGCCTATACGTTGATTGAGCAACTATATACTGGTGCACAACGAGTCATTTGTGCGGCTTCGTACAACAAACCGGCACCAATTTTGATCAAGGATACTTTGGCCAGGCTATCAATGACACCTGCTCAGATAGAGGAGGTGAAGCAATCTGCTGCTAGGGCTGGCGCGTTATCAGTGCTGACTCGTGCTAAAGCTTGGATAGCCGATCTTGATCCGATTGATATTGCAACGGGTTATCCTGGTGAACAGGCAGATGGGTCAGCATTTGATAATGAAGCCCTTAAAGCTCTGACAAAGGAGATGCGCCCACTGGCAAGCCAATTGGCTGAAGAGGCTAACTTGTCCACTCATCGGTCCTTCTATGATGCAGATAACAGATGGGTTGATGCTACTGTAAAAGAAGTGCAGAATCTCGTCCTGCCAATCCGTAAGCACACCTATGCCCCTGACGTTGAACCGTCCAATCTTATAAGTGAAGAAGCTGTCTTCCAGGCTTTAACCCGGATTGACTGGACCACCATTGACTTCCAGCCACTGGGTGGAGAGGAGGAGGTTGAACCGACGCCAGAGGATCCATCAACTTCACGTCAACCTGGTGACGAGTCTTAATCCGGCAATGGGCTTGATTTTCATAGACTGTTCTGTGTGAAGAACAATCATTATTTTGGGCCTCAAAGCGCCTTGTAATAGGCTAGTTGAAATATTTTGATCTGCTGCACTGATACATGACTGTGATTGATCCGACATGATATTTGCTGTGCTTGCTTATATACTTTGATAATTCCATGCGATCCTTATGTCTGCATAAAAGGAATTGTCCGGGCGGTTTACCGCCGGACGGGTCATAATGCCCAATACAAAGCCTGGTTGATTACCAAGGCTAAATCAAAATATGAAATAGATCATACCTTTGATATTTAAATCACTGTATTGATTTACCAATCTTTGATTGTAATAAGGGCAAGAACCCAAATCTTGAGTATTGATAACTCCCACCATGCAGTGCTGGTGTATATGATAAGTCATACCGGGTTGTGATGAACACCGAATGATCATGCTGGCAACATGTAGTTAAAACCAGACCGGGTTATGAAACACCCGTTTAATAATGAATATGGTCTGACAGCTTGTAGCTAAAAGCCAAGCGGGTTAACAAACACCGGGTTATTAGGATGACTAAAAGCCATGCCGGGTCAATAGATACCAGTTCAACATAAACTTTATCAAAGTGTAAAAACTTGGCAAAAGCAAATAAAAACCATGTAGTCGAGGCTTTTCAAGGGCTACCAGGCCCAAATTCGAGGCTTTTCATGGGCTGCCAGGCCGCTGAGTTAAACCATTTTGCAAAGCCTTTTAAGATGGACCTCCAACTAACCAATCGTCGTTTTAACTTTGACAAGTTCAGGGTTTGTATAAGATTGACTTGTCAAACGTTTGGCGGGTCATGCCAGGATTACCTGGATAGGAGTGGCTTACTTGATGAAGGCAGGTTAACCCAGGGTTATAGGTGAATACAGTAGGCTTCCAAGCCGTGCTTGATAGCATATTACAAGGGTCCTTTCAAACTCTTTGTTGCAGTGCACAAAGAGCCCTCAGGTAATTTTTTGAGTTGTGCTCAATGGGTGCCTATGTTTGAGTTGTGCATAGCATCCAGACTCTCTTTGGCCCCTTGGGTGTGAAGCTCCCAAGCTGTATTGTGGCGTGATAGCCGGTTTAATAGGCAGAACTCCGCTTTGTCAGCTGAAGCCCCCATGTAATCAAAGATATTGGAAAAAATGGCAGAGGCCCTGCTTATAGCAAGGATGCCGGTTTATTATATTGATCATAATATATACATTGTCGAAATATGTACATAATAGGAGCCTATAGCTCAGGTGTAGTAAGGCCGAAGGAGAGCTATGTTCCATGGCCGCCGGTCTCTTCCTCAGAATTGCGTGAGTCTTTGTGCTCTCGAACGTCAATGAGGTAGTATGATCCGTTGTGCAGATTCTTGCTGACCACAAAGGGCCCTTCCCAAGGTGGGGATAACTTGTGCATATCGGTCTGATCCTGGATGAGTCGGAGCACCAAGTCGCCTTCTTGAAAGGTTCTTGTTTTAACCCGGCGGCTGTGATAACGCCGCAGGTGTTGCTAATAAACCGCCGAACGAGCCAAAGCCATGTCCCACTTCTCATCTAATAGGTCCAGTGCCTCCTGGCGTGCTTGCTCATTGTCCGCTTCAACATAATTAGCAACCCGGGGCGAATCATGACGAATATCACTTGGGAGGACTGCCTCTGCTCCGTAAACCATGAAGAAAGGTGTATAACCTGTAGATCGGTTTGGGGTGGTGTTTATACTCCATAAAACAGATGGTAATTCTTCCACCCAACAACCCGACGTCCGTTTCAAAGGAACCATAAGCCGGGGCTTGATACCTTTCAAGATTTCTTGATTAGCTCTCTCAGCTTGACCATTAGACTGGGGGTGAGCCACGGATGCTATATCAAGCCGGATGTGCTCTCGTTGACAAAATTCCTCCATCTCACCTTTGGAAAGGTTCGTGCCATTATCTGTAATGATGTTGTGTGGAAAACCAAAACGGAAGATCACCTTCTTGATGAATTGAACCGCCGTGGCTGCGTCACATTTGCTTACTGCCTCCGCTTCAACCCACTTAGTAAATTTGTCAACTGCTACCAACAGGTAAGTCTTCTTATCCTTGGATCGCTTAAAAGGACCCACCATATCAAGCCCCCAAGTAGAAAATGGCCAAGTGATTGGAATCATCCGTAGTTCTTGAGCCGGCACATGAGCTCGGCATGAAAATTTCTGACATGCATCACACCGCTTCAGCATCAGCGTGAGCTGTCAACCAGTAGAAACCATGACGAAAAGCTTTAGCAACCAGGGATTTTGAACCGGCGTGGTGACCACAATCCCCTTCATGGATCTCACGCAGAATATCTTGGCCCTCTTCAGGAGAAACACAACGTTGGAATACGCCTGAAACACTACAGTGGTCTAACTCGCCATTGTGAATAACCATGGACTTTGATTGCCGGACTATCTGTCTGGCTAGAACTTCATCGTCTGGTAGCTCGCCCCGATTCATATACGCCAAATATGGAACCATCCTATCCGGAATTACATGTAAAGCGGCTACCAATTGGGCCTCCGGATCAGCAACAGCTAAATCCTCCTCTGTAGGTAACTTAACAGACAAGTTATGCAAGATATCTAAAAAGGTATTAGGTGGTACCGGTTTACGCTGAGATCTCAGTCGGCTTAAAGCATCTGCTGCTTCGTTTTTGCACCGACCAATATGCTCAACCTGATAACCTTTGAAGTGACCCGCCATAATATCCACCTCACGTCTGTAAGCCGCCATGAGTGGATCCTTAGAATCCCAAGTGCCAGAAACTTGCTGGGCTACCAGATCAGAGTCTCCAAAGCATCGTACCCGGCTTAAATTCATTTCCTTGGCCACACGGAGACCGTGGAGTAAAGCCTCGTACTCAGCTGCATTGTTAGTACAAGGAAACATTAAGCGGAGAACATAACAAATTTTATCACCTCGAGGGGAAGTAAGGACAACTCCAGCCCCCGAGCTCTCCAATTGCCTGGATCCATCAAAGTGAATAGTCCAGTATGTGTTATCCGGTTTGTCCTCTGGTGCCTGTAACTCGGTCCAATCATTGATGAAGTCAACAAGCGCCTGAGATTAGATGGTTGTCCGAGGCATATACTTCAACCCATGTGGACCAAACTCAATTGCCCACTTTGCAACCCGGCCAGTTGCCTCCCTATTCTGCATTATATCGCCCAAAGGAGCAGAACTGACCACTGTCATGGGATGGCCTTGAAAGTATTGCTTAAGCTTCCGACTCGCCATAAAAACCCCATATACCAACTTCTGCCAATGCTGATATCATTTCTTCGACTCGATGAGCACCTCACTGATATAGTAAACTGGTCGTTGAACCGGATATTCCTTCCCAGCCTCCTTGCGCTCAACCACAATTGCCACACTGACAGCACAGGCATTAGCAGCCACGTACAATAATATGGGCTCCTTGTAAACCGGAGCAGCAAGGACCGGCGGTTCAGCCAATTGCCTCTTCAAGTCCTCAAACGCCGCGTCAGCTGCGTCACTCCACACAAAAGTGTTTGTTTTCTTCAACATCTGATATAGAGGGATCGCCTTCTCTCCCAAGCGGCTAATAAACCGGCTCAGGGCTGCAATTCGACCCGCCAGACGCTGAACATCATTAATACACGCCAGTTTAGCCAAAGATGTAATCGCCTTGATCTTTTCCGGATTAGCTTCAATGCCTCTGTTGGACACCAGAAAGCCTAAAAGCTTGCCTGCCGGAACACCAAAAACACACTTGTCCGGATTGAGCATCATCTTATAAACCTAAAGATTGTCAAAGGTCTCCTTGAGATCATCTATCAATGTCTCCTTCTTCCTAGATTTTACTACAATGTCATCTACATATGCATGAACATTGCGCCCAATCTAGTGTGAAGACAATTCTGTACGCAGCGCTGATAAGTCGCTTGGGCACTCTTCAGCCCAAAGGCCATAGAAACATAGCAGAAGGCTCCAAAGGGAGTGATGAAAGTTGTCTTCTCCTGGTCCTTAACTTCCATTTTGATCTGATGATAACCAGAATAAGCATCCAAGAAACTCAAACGCTCGCAACCCGCCGTCGCATCAATAATCTGATCAATACGCGGGAGAGCAAAAGGATCTGCTAGGCAAGCATTGTTCAAGTCTGTGTAGTCCACACACATGCGCCAAGTGTTGTTTTTCTTAAGAACCAGCACCAGATTAGCCAAACACTCAGGGTGAAACACTTCAACGATGAACCCAGCAGCCAACAGCCGGGCTACCTCCTCACCAATGGCCTTGCATCTTTCCTCGTTAAAGCGGCGAAGAGACTGCTTGACCGGTTTAAACTTGAGATCAATATTAAGAGTGTGCTCAGCGAGTTCCCTTGGTACACCTAGCATGTCAGAGGGCTTCCATGCAAAAATGTCCCGGTTCTCACAGATGAACTCGATGAGCGCGCTTTCCTATTTTGGATCCAGGTTGGTGCTGATACTAAACTGTTTGGATGAATCACCAGGAACGAAATCAACAAGTTTAGTCTCATCAGCTGGTTTGAATTTCAGGGTCGGGTCATGCTCAGTGGTGGGCTTCTTCAGAGGGGTCATATCTGCCGGATCAACATTGTCTTTATAGAACTTCAACTCCTCTGTGGCATAAACTGACTCAGCATAGGCCGCATCGCCCTCCTCACAATCCAAAGCGATCTTATGACTTCCGTGTACTGTGATGGTCCCCTTATGACCCGGCATCTTGAGCTGTAAATAAATATAGCAAGGCCTCGCCATGAACTTCGCGTAAGCCGGCCGTCCAAACAGGGCGTGATATGGGCCCTGGATTTTCACCACTTCAAAGGTCAATGTTTCAGACCCGGAGTCATGCTCATCACCAAACACGACCTCCAAAGCTATCTTGCCAACAAGATATGCCGATTTTCCTGGCACTACACTATGGAAAACAGTGTTCGACGGTTCAAGATTCTTATCTGTCAACCCCATGCGGCGGAAGGTTTCATAATACAGGATGTTGATACTACTCCCTCCATCATGAGCACCTTGGTGAATTTATATCCTCCCACCTGAGGCACCACCACTAAAGCCAGATGACCCGGATTGTCCACCCGGGGCGGATGATCCTCTCTGCTCCACACAATGGGCTGCTCAGACCAACGAAAGTAATGGGGTACTGCCGGTTTGACAGCATTAACTGCCCTCTTGTGAAGCTTTTGATCGCGCTTACACAAGCTAGTGGTGAAAACATGATACTTCCCGCCATTCAACTGCTTTGGGTGACTCTAAAAACATGATTGTTGCTGATTCCCCTGATTATTCTGTTGGTTGTTACCACCTTGGTTGTTCTAGTTGCCCTGATTATTCTGAAATCCAGAGTTTGAACCGCCGCCACCATGAAAACCTGGACCTGAACCGACCTACGGACCCTGATCATACCGGAAGAGATCAGAGTTTTTGAACTCCTTCATAATGAAACGATCCTTCCAGAGATGTGGTACTGGAACCTCCTTGATCCCGTGCTTTGGGAAGGGCTGGTTTAACAGACGCTCTAGATTCATACCTCCATCGCGCTGGGGCGGTTTACCTTTACGATATTGCATATTGGTGTTAGCCACAAAATCTGAATTATCTGCTTTGCGCTTACCATTATTCTCATGGCTCCCCTGGTTGTGCTGCTGTCCCTTTGCACCGCCGTTCTTCTTTCCCTTCTCCAGTTTCTCCTCGTCAGAATCGGGATCCTTGGTATTGTCAGAATCGGCATATTTAACCAAGGCCGCCATAAGTGTTCCCATGTCATTGTAGTGGCGCTTGAGCCGTTCCAACTTCATCTTCAGTGACTTAAACCGGCAATTACGCTCCAATGTGATGATCGCTGAGCCAGCATTAATATTGTCCGACGAATGCAAGACTTCTGAAACCCGGCGCACCCAATGAGTTGTTGACTCGTTCTCTCCTTGAACATAGGCATCCAGATCCACGATGGACATAGGTTGTTTGCATGTATCCTTGAAGTTTGCTATAAACCGGGCCTTCAATTGGTCCCATGACTCGATGGAGTTGGCGGGCAGGTTTTTCAACCAAGTGTGGGATGTCCCTTCCAACATCATGGTGAAGTATTTCGCACATGCCGCTTCATCCACATCTAGCATCTCCATCGCCATCTCATAACTTCCAACCCACGCCTCGGGAGGTTGATCGGCGGTGTAATTAGGCACCTTACGCGGACCCTTGAAATCCTTAGGCAGTCGCACATTACGGAGAGCCGGAATGAGACACGACACTCCCCAGGAGCTGAAAGGAAGCCCGGTGCCTCGGTCTACTAACGCTGCTGGCTGAACCAGGGCGGGTTGATGACGACTCGTGTATTGTGCTGCTAATGCGGCCTCCCTTCGTGCTCTGCCATTATCCACCACGTCCTGAGCATTTGCCTCACCGCGCGCCGGATTGGGCCCTTGAGGGGCATTACGGCGCCGCGCACTGCTGGACACTTCCGGTTCATCTATGTGTCTGCTATAACTTTTACTCGGACGGGGGGTCAAGTGAATCCTGTCTCGGCTGTATGAATAAGCCTGCTGTTGCACCATAGCAGTCTGAAGAAGATCCCTGGCCCGCCGCGTCTCAACTGATGCTAGCGACTCACCCTCCATCGGAATAGCTGCCAGCCGGGATGCTGCAGCTATCATGTTGTCCAAAGGAGTGGAGAAGTGACCCGGCGGGGGTGTTGTGTATTGCGGCGGGTTGTCTGTTCGTCGAGGTGGACCCATCACCTGAGGTTGATCCGGCGCTCCGGTCCTTGGCACGATAGTCCGGTTTACTGCCGCTGGGTTACTAGTTCCTGCTCCTGGTGTATTAAAGAGATTAATCGCATTGTAATCCGCCGGTAAGCGAGACTGATGTCTCCTCCTCAATACGTCATTCGAAGCGTTCTGATCCAGCAAAAGTCGATAATTCTCGGCCTGAATCCTCTGTGACTGGGCATCTAAAGCAGCTCATTCCTTAGCCATCCCGATTTCCTCAGCCGCCAAGTCCTTCTTGGCCTGAGTTATCTGATCCCGTAGCTTAGTGACTTCCGCGTTGTGCCGATCTTGAGTCTCTGGGGTAACTGCTGTGGCCAATAACGTTGTCCAGGCGTCCAACAAACCGGACAGAACTTGAGCCGGCCGGCGCGCGGGGCCTCCTGCCCCGGTTGCTGATCTGGAACCCAATGCCGCTGCAGTTGAGTTTTGCAAAGCTGGTTGTGTACCGGCCATGAAGATTGCGACCTGATTTGGCGGTTCAAGAAATTCCGGAATACTGTTGCGGTCGGAATACCCTTCGAACAAGCCGCCTTGAACTTGGTACAAGGACTCGATTTCACCGGTGGATGACTCACCAACGGAATAAGCGGCCGTCTCACCTTCGGACACCGGTTCAGATCCGATCCCATGGATACATCCTATGAATGCACGCTTCATGGCGGGCTGAATCCGGGCAGGACTCGCACGCTGAGCCGTTTCGACGAGGTCGGTGCAGATGTCCGGCTCAGGGCCCGGTTCGCCGATCTTGCCGATGAAGACGTGAATTCCTCCAAAGGGGACCCGGTACCCGTACTCGATTGAGCCGGCGTCGGGGCCCCAACCTGCATCGTCGATGTAGAGTTTGCCGCGACAACTCTTGGTCATCTGGCCCACTGCGTATCCCTTGAGCCCTTCGAACTTGCCCTCTAAGAACTTGAAACCATCGTGCGATAGCCCCACGGTGGGCGCCAACTGTCGTGGAATTATCATGTCAGATGTCCTCGTGAAAGGACTTAGTCGTGGAGCCATCGCGACGGGTTAGCTTAGAGAGGTTAAACCAGACAAAGGACATGAGAGTTTTATAGTAGTTCGGCCCCTTACGACGAAGGTAAAAGCCTACGTCTAGTTGTGATGGAATTACTGAGGTTTCGATTGCCAGGGAGCAAACACGCTATGCCTGGCTCTCGAGTTGTTGTTTCTTGTCCCTGAACCGCCGCCGGGTCGTCCCTATATATACACAGGTTGACGCCCGACCGGTTTACAGAGTCCCGAGGCCAGCTCATACAAGTGTCCGGCTCGGTCTCTCCCTCCCTAACTTACAATACAAGTTTACCACTATGGGCCATAATCCACCTTTGGGCTCTGGGCCTCTAAGCTTTATCAGTAAAGCGTCATCTTCTTTGTCTTCATGGCCTTCAGTATTGTTGAGCGTGAACCGGCCCCTCCTGGGCGGTTTACACTCAGTAGTTATATCCGCAACACCTCCTCATACGTACCCCCTATTCTTACTGTCAGACTTAGTACCACGACAGAGGA
>NC_041381.1:568829364-568847709 GCF_002162155.2 Triticum dicoccoides | reverse complement strand
CCCAATGACCAGCCAGTGGGCCACATTCGTCAAGCCCCCTGAGGGAATCAAGGTGGAATCTTTCGAAGACTTGGCACATACTCCAAGGCACAAATGAAATCTTTGGCATGTTTATCTTCAGATGTAACGTAACCGAGATATGTGTAACCCTAGGTATCCTCGGTGTCTATATAAACCGAGGGGTGTAGACCATAGAGGCCAACTCATTCATACATAATCTCGACGTAGATCAACCTGTAATCTGTACCCCATGGACAATCAATACAAAAAAAGCAAGACGTAAGGTTTTACCTCTTCGAGAGGACCCGAACCTAGGTAACATTGGTGTTCCCTTGTGTCCTCTTACCATCCAGCCAAGACTTTCAGATCGGTGTTCAAAAAAATATCGGGAAATTTGAAAATTAATTTAGGATTTTGGGATATCGAACTTCGGTGTCCAATCTACTTTTGTGTCAAATTTCATAATAAATACGAGGAAACGTATCTATGGCAAAAAAGACGAAAAATTTGTATGTATAGAAGAAAAACTGTTTGGATGGATTTTAGTTAAGAATGTATTTCCTTCGTCACATATACATTTTCTGGTATTTTTTCACAAAATTTCACACGGGAGTAGATTGGACAGTAGATTGGACACCCAGGTTTGACATCCCAAATTCAAGGTTTTCTTTTGAACTTTTGATACTCTTTAATTTAATACTCATGTAGGAGTGTGGAGCACCCATGAGCTCCCATGTATTTCCCCGTCGTCAGCAAGCTATCCAGATTCCGGATTACTGCTAACAAAGGAACGTGTGTGGAAAGTTAAAGTTCACGAAATTAAACCCATTAAGCTACGCGTAAAGGGCGGCCAACCAGCTATGCCACGTGGCGCAAGCTAGTTGGCCGATGTGAGAAATCTTTTGAATTGTTTTTAGATAAAGCCGTGGATTGTTTTTAAAATGTATTTGTTTTCTTTTTAGATGAAGGTGAGGACGACTGGTACTTTGTAAACCCATTAAGCTACGCGTGAAGGATGGCCAGCCAACTATGCCACGTGTCGCAAGCTAGTTTGTCGCTGTGAGAAATCTTTTGGAATTTTTTTAGATAAAGGTGTGGATTATTTTTTAAATGTATTTTTTCTTTTTAGATGGAGGCATGGAGGTGAGGACCACTGGTATTTTTTAAATGGAGGGTTATGCAAAGTGACACTCGATGATAGGCTGCCGTGGTAATTTTTTATTTTTTTATTTTTTACTTCTTTTCTTATGAAGGTGAGGATTTTTTTTCTAAGATATTTTTTAGACGGAAATGAGGACTGTACTTTTTTTTGAAATGGAAACATGCGCACAATTTCTTCTCAAGCGGCACCACAGGATGACGCCCCAACCACTAGTGATTATAACACACATCCATGACATAAAGTATCATATGGCTTCCTTGCATCATTGGAATTTTTCATGAAACAAGGTTGTCATCCTAGCACCCAAATAAAAAACCAATGGTCGCTTTTTTTGCGCGCTTGTGTAACAAACTGTCAAACAGCACGTTACTACAGATTTAACCTAGTGATTTTCCCATTACATCTTTTGCCAAAATTTGCTAGAGCATAAATCAACTATACCAATTCAATAACTTCAGATGCTCACAAACACGTACATACACTCAGCCCTATGAACGAACGCACACACACCTTGCCCGTATGAGTACCTTTGAGGTACTGAGCCGACATAAAATTTTAAGGGTTTGTTTAGTTCCAACTAGTGACTTATAAGTCACGCTTGTTTGGTTGTCATCTGACTTATAAGTCACCTGACCACACCAATCCATATCATGCAGGTGGTGGGACCCACACAAAAGGGGGTGACTTATAATTTTTAAGTTGAGGTGGAGCAACTTATGACTTATAAGTTGGGGTGACTTATAAGTTGGGTCTGCTTGGCAAGATAAGTCATTTTTTCACTTTTTGACTTATAAGTTGGTGACTTATTTGGAACCAAACAGGCCCTAAGATTTACGAAGTCATCATTGGGGCCTCGTAATCGATGGAAACGTCTCCTTTCACTAAACGAACGTCGTCGAAAAGGTTGAAATAAATTAAAAAAATGTGAGCACCGATGCAAGTCTAAAACTTGAACCCTGATGGGCTGAGAATACCAAAGAGACTCTCCTATTGAGGATCGATCAACACACAGACCCAACCTAAGCAGAGGGCTGAAGAAACCGGCCCGGCGCACATGATTTTTCTTTATATTCATATATGGAAAATGTTGAAGTTTCTTATTTATTCTTTAGGTAAAAATTGCACCCCTCGTCGAAATGATGCAAACAACTGAGAATATTTGAAAATATCCACCATAAATTAGTAATATTGTTGAAACGCTCTTATATTATGGCAAGCACACATGAGCGCAAATTGAACTGAATAAGTACATTGAACAAAGGCAGGATCAGTAGCAACACAGATCAGATTCAACGCACTCGTCATAACCAAAGAGCAATGAGCTCTTACCGGTAGTATATATATGCCGTGTACCATCATGCACTACACATGTACAGAGCTGCTGTAAAGTAAAGTGATAAACCTGTGACAAATAAACGGGCGAGTAAACTGTAAATGAATTAATCTGTGTGGTAGCAGTAAAACTAAATTTCGGCGCTGTACGGTCCCAGTCATCGTTCAGTCCTCAGTAGGAGCCGGCGGCAAAGTCGACGGGGTAGACGGCGCTCATGTCCGGCTGGAAGAGGCCGAAGTGCTGCTCCGTGCCCTCGGGCTTCTGGTTCTCGTTGAACATGGCGAACAGGTACGTCTCCACGGCCTTGCCGGGCCGCCGCGGCGTGCCTGCGCCCGACGCCGCGTGCCGGATCACGTTGTTGTTGTACGCCGCCGCGTTCTCCACGGTGGCGCCCGTGCCGCCGCCGCCCGACGGCCACCCGGTCTCCGATACCACCAGCTCCAGCCCCTGCGCCCCGGCCTTCTCCACCGCCGCGTGCGCCGCGTCCAGGATCGCGTCGAACATGTTGGTGCACACCAGCCCGCCGTCCGTCACCGACGACACCTTGATCTTGGACGTCGCGCTCGACCCGGCCAGCAGCGCGTACCCGAGCTGCACCGTCTCCGGCTCCGCCGCGTACGCGAAGTAAGGGTACACGTTCACCAGCAGCGGCGCCTTCTTCGACGACAGGTACGCCACCAACGGCGCCATCACCGGCGCCGACGCCTCGGAGAACGCGGCCTGCGACGGCGGGTATGACACGCCGAGCACTGACGTGGCCACGGCCGTTGTGACCGGGACGCCGGTGACGCCCGCCGCCTTGAGCGCGGTCTCGATGTTCCTAATGGCGGGGAGGACGTGCGTTCCGAGGTCGCCCGGGATGACCTCGTTGCCGGCCGTGATGTACCGGAAGGTGACGGCGCCGGCGAAGGGCTTGACGTAGGAGGCCACCCACGAGGCGGCGAAGGACTCGTCGGAGGCGAGGTGGGCAAGGTCCTCGTTGAGCGTGCCGAGGACGACGCCAATGCCCGTGCCCCGGAGCGCGGTGAGGACGGTCGTGTCAGGGTGGAAGAGGCGGACGTAGCTGATTTTGTTGGCCTTGTACATGGCGATCACCTTGTCCGGCGTCGGCAGGTTGTTGGCGATCATGCCGTAGTTCACACCAATTGCGCCTTCAGCCCCTGCATTTGCACCCGAAAAATTATTAAATGTTGTTGCTCTTCATGTATCAGAACTAATTTAGCAATCATGCATCATATATGGTTCACGCGTACCATCAAGGGAATTAACCAGCATAGATGCAATCTTTAATTAACCGTCTTCGAATTCATGTTTTACCTAACCAGTTTGATATATATGTTTCCCGAATAGGTAAGTTGCGTAGCATTGCATTCAACAATTTCAAATCATATTTACGAAGAATTATCAAACGAAGAACTAAGGAGTAGGTCGACGACTAGGCTTACACGAACTGACACCCTAGTTTAGCAAAAGGAACGGTTCTACTGCCACACGAGAAGAATTGATCGTGTCCGCAAAAGTTCTAAGTTTAGTCTGTACACAGCCAATCTTACTGTAACATTTTTCCCACCTAGGACTTGAAATGGGCCAACCCTAACATGTATCCATTCAACTTTAGGTGAGCATGCAATGGATATATACACTTTTTCAACACGGTGTCAACAGTATCAGTCCATGTCACGGTTGAAGTCGGAGACATGGTTGGGAAAAAAGAAAAGGGCAAGTTGATGCATGCGTCATGGTCCAAACATTTCGCTTTCACCAAGAGTTTTTCTAATGCAGTAATGTTCACTCTTCTTGCAACTAATTGCAGATTATTTTGTAGCGTCGAGGGTGTGTTGTGCGTATAACCAATGGTCTAATGGTCTTATCTAGATTCATAGCATCTCTTAGCTGCCTAACTAGAGCTGGTCCATGAAAGCTCAAGTATGAGATATACAGTGATGCATTGCATGGGAATCAATTTGACAGCTAGGAGTATACATAAACCTTCTTTGACTTTCGGCTTAGGCTGTTTGATATGTGTAAATATAGACAAGTTTGAGTAGTAGGTTCATGAAAGCTCAAGGATAAGATACATGATGATGCATGGGGATCAAGTTGGCAGCAAAGACTACAATCTTTCTTGCCCATTGTACTGTTTCTTGCGTATAGAAATGATGCTATATTTAGTACAACAAACATTTGACTTAGGGCTTAGGTTGCCTGACATTGGCAAATCCAGACGACTTTGCAAGGGAAAAAAGACAGAAGCCTTTTGTTCTTTCATTGTCGTATTAGGATGAGATTAACAAGTAATCACGTTTGATTTAAACATCGCCGCAAAACAGGGTTACCTTTGGACGTCACGCAGAAATATGATTGGCAGAATACTCTATTGGGTTGAGATGCAACTGCTACTAATACAAAATAAATGACAATCAAAGATTCATAATGTCTTTTAGGTAGGCCTGGCCAAACTCGTGATCACTATCTATTGGCCGACATGTTTGCAACGCAAGCATGATTCATGGTGAGAACAGAGCTGGTCTAAGCACACCTATTTTGGTGCATCATTCATATCCAGTTGTATAAACTATGTTTGCAATTAATTTAATCGAAGGTTTGCCGAATGAGATAACTAGGTGTGACTATAGCTAACTAAAACTGATTGCTTTTGCTTAACACGCTATGTAATTGCATAAAGAAATACCAGCCGTAATGGAATAGAATACAATACTCCACATAATAATGAACGCAATCATCCAATCATGCATGCGTTGTTGTTACCCTACCCAGGATTATATTCTTTACAGAAACCCCACCAGGAACACAAGGAATAATTAAGCCTGACAACCACCGCCTCTACGGCTCTACTGACTACCTACACCGCAAGCCATAATTAATGGACGCAAGCATTTTGGCCGTTGGCGCCATCTTTATCCTCAAGGATCCTCTCCCCTCCCTCCAATAAACAGAAATCCTTTATCCTAACCAGGGTGCAAACTCGATCGAAACGAGAAGATAATAAACCGCAAAGAAATTAACCGCAAAATAACCAGCTAGTCACTGGTCGACACATAACCGGTTTGGTTCTATATTTTGGGTGTATAGAAAGGAAAATTCAGGCATGTGAAGATCAGGGTGGGACATTCATGCCAGAACAGGAAAGGAGCAAGGAAACACGAGTCTAGGGAGTAGTAATTTCTTCCAAAAAAGTGAACGTGCGTCTACAACCTAACTAGTCAGACATATAACCACCGGCTTGGGTTGGGTGCATAGAAAGGAAAATTCAGGCATGTTGGACAACAGATTGGGGCATTCATGGTGCCAAAACAGGAAAGGAAGAAGGAAACACGAGCCGTGGTAATTTCTTCACGAAAATTGAACATGCGTCTGCAGACTGAAATCAGAAGAAAATACAGGCGATCGAGCTGATGACTGACTCTGACTGGATTCACCCGGATGCGATCTAGCGGACGACCTTACGTACTTGCGTATGACTGTATGAGGAAGAGGCAGGCGAGTATGTTCATCAACGATCGAGCTCAAGGAATCGAATAGAAGAAGGAGAAATTGCAGTACAGGTGGACGATGGTTCGTCGGCTGAATTGACTCACCTAGGAAAAGGACCGATGAGCAGAGCAGGAAGCCGCAGGCGAGGATCCATGGCGCAACCTTCCTGGCCGTGCCGCCACGACCGCCGGTCGCAGCAGGAGACATGCTCTGGCCACCATGATACATGTTCGACGGATCGTCGAGGAGATCTCCCTCCCTCTCTATCTGAACTCTATCCCTGAGCTCTGCCCTCCTCTAGTTCTAGCTAATGCCTCGTGGACTCTGAGATCGATCGGTGCGCAGTAGCCGATCGTAGCTGCTGTTGTAATCTCCTGATGTCCGTGGGGGGCTGGTCTCTTTATATAGGAAAAAGGTTCAGGAGGGAGGGAAGGAAGGCAATGCGCGCGAGTGCTGCAAACTGCCGAAGGATAGATTACGTGCGGGGTGGGAGGCGTGCGCCTGCCATATCAACGGCAAGCCACCAAACCGCACGACTGCATGCAGATGCGCGTGCGCCGCGCCTGTACGTGCATGCGTGCGTGCGGCCGACTGCGTCGCCTCCCTCGCCGGGCTGCGGCGGTTACGTTCAGACCACCAAATCCGTCGAGATGGACGATCGGCCGACGCCAGGGCGTGCCACGCGGCAAGGATCCGTCTTCGCTCGGCGGTGATGGTTCGATAGAATCGGGCTGTGCTTTTTTTTTTGGTCGTCTAAATATGGAAATGAACCATTTATACACGTATCAGCCTCCCTTAGGGCATGTACAATGGTTCTATCTTAGCAATGCCACGTAGGATAAACGATGAGATGGAGGAGAGAGAAATCATAAGAGAAGGCTTGTCTTCTCTTAATTAAGAGAAGGCAAGAGATGATCTCTTAGCATAATATGTCTCACCATGTTTTTAGGAATAACTAGTTATTGAAGATAAGGCTAAGAGATGACTCGTTGTAGACATATTTTTTTGTCATCTCTAAATTACATGCAAGATCTAAGATAAGACTACCTTATCGACCATTGTACATGCCCTTAGGTGCGTACGATACGGTGGATCGCGACCGGCCGGGGTGTTAGCCACGAGATTTGATGCTTGATTATAACTGCGGATAAAAAATGGAAATGAATCGTTTATGTTAGAGATATCGCTTGCTTCTGCTTGTTTATAACTGCGCTTAAATATGGAAATAAATCCAGTTTATATGCTGCGGATACCGGTCGCTTCTGCTTGATTATAAGTGCGGTTAAATATGGAAATAATTCATTTATGCTGCAGATATCGGTCGCTTCTGCATGCTCTGTTATAACTGCGGATACAAAATGGAAATAATGCATTCATTTATGCTGCAGATATCGCTTTGCTTCTGCTTAATTACAACTGCGTGTAGATATGGAAATAAATCATTTACACGGCAGATATCGCTTGCTTCTGCTTGTTTTTTTTAGGGGTTGCTCCTGCCTGTTTATTTTATTAGGGGGTTGCTTCTGCTTGTTTCCACTAAAAAAAGACGTGACGGATAAAAATGGAAATAAATCATTTCTGAGTATCGTGTTGCTTCGGCGTGTAGCACTCGGGCGTACACATTGATGGCGCCCGATTTGTCTGTCTGGAGAAACTAATAAGCACCACCATGTGACGAGACCCGCTTCGCAAATGTGCACCACATCTTCTTTTTATTTGAGGGTACCACATCTTTCTTCTTCTTCTATTTTTTGGCGGGTACCATGCATGCAAAGCGACCTTGGCACGGCAGAAGTGCGTCACGTGATTCCCTTGAACGTACCTCCTGGATCATTCACGGGCTAAAAGAAAATACGAGTCTGCGTCGTACACCGCACTTGGATAATACTCTGTACACATGTAGTTTGTAGTATAAACAAAATTGTCGCGATCGATCGACAGCCCGACAGCCACATGTATGCGGAGACAGTGGGTACCCAACAAAGAACCATCGGTGTCGCGTAACATTTTTCTTCCATCTCATTGCAAAGATGCTCTTCGTATTTGCCGGCCTTTGGTACCGTGCAACAGTCATTTCGCAGCACAATAATGCATGATGGCATACTGAGAACGATTATATATTTACATATGAATATGATGTGCCTCCTAAAAAAATATGAATATGATGCGCGCACACACGCGTACGGGAGGTCAATGCACGCTAACCAGGCGGGCCTATAATTCCATGCAACCGCTACCGACCTGACCACGTACTGCCCTTGGTCTGGATTAGCTAGGTCCTAGGTGCAACGAGATCCAGCGACCTGGCCGGCCGGCCGCACAGTTGATAGCTTCTGCTTCACGGTAAATTAACATAGTCTGGAAGGCTTCCTTCAGTTCCTGCATCGGTTTGTCGGCTGCCATTCTCCGACTCTTGTAGGAGAAACACCAATCGAACAAGTATACGGGCATCCATGCAAGCAATCCCACCTCCCGGGGTTAACTTTAAATAACGGGAGAAAAAATCGGGGTAAAACACATCTTGTTTAAGAACGTCGGGAAATTACTCCTTTACATACGTGAAGGGCTGCATCCCAGGCTGCAATTTCTGCTTCTGGGGAGAGCCAATTTACTACGGTCAGCCACGATCCATGATACGCGGACGTGCACCGCCGACTAATTCAGACCACTTTCATGTACTCCGCTGCCGGCAGGAGCTGACCCAAGTACAACTGGTGTCAAGGGGGAGGGGCCTCATTCGGAATTCAATTTCAGTTGAATATGCTTTTAAATTTCAGTAGAGTATGTTCATATTGAAAGGAAAAAGATGTTGTTTTTGTGAATTTATACTATCAACATAGGTGTCCCGCATCACATGACTTGCCTTTGACCACTGTGCCCAGTTTCGACCGCCCCCCTTCATGAATAGGAAAAAGGAAAGCCACCGGCACACTCTCCCTATGCCTAAATCACCTCCACCGTGTTCTTCTTCTCCACATCCAGCGACAGCGCCTCTTTTGTCAAGTGTAAACCGGTCATCTAATTGTGCCACCCACGTGGCATCACTAACGTGTTACTTCGCCACCCCGCCTAGGTGGCGGAGGACATACAAAAGTTGAGGTAGGGTGGGCTTTGGTCACTCGCCGCTGGTAACACCATCGCCGATGCGCCGCCTTGCACCCTGCCTGCACCGAACAAATCAAGGTAGGGCGGCCACCAACCCTTGTCCAACCGGGTCCTCCGCCACTGCATGTCCCTTTAAGCCATCGCCACCCTAGTCATCCATTTAAACACGGTTGAGGGGGATGTTTTTCTCCAACGCTAGTGTGCCCTTGAGTTGGTTTGCCTCCATTTCTCCCCCACCATCGTTGGCCCTCGCGGTTGTGGGTAAGTTGCTTAGGTTCGTTCAAGTCTGGACGGCGATGACAACAATACGACTATGACGACGCCTCCTCTGGCTTGGTTGGTGGGGCATCTGATGGGTCACCAGATGCAAAAACACCAACATGGAGCTTCTCCTGATTGATGGTCTTCAACGACAATACAGGACTTGATGGGGGAGAACGGAGTGCGAGACACGAGCATGACAGCTCTGGCGACAAGCAACCACCATGAGGAGGACGCACATAGTGGTTCCTAGATTGGAAGCGGCCGGGAAAGACATGATACCTGAGGAAGAATCACGAGGTGAATTATAAATCAAACTGTAAAAGTGGGACCCGCAAGTTGGCGGAAAAACTATTTCGCGAGTGATCGTACTCCAGGGAACCATGATCCCTGATTTTCAACTACCGCCCAGTAATTAATTTTTCTTCCCCAATTTAATTGTGGGGCCCGTTATTTAATCCCCCCACGCGAATCTTTCCTAATCAGGAAAATCAAATGTGCACGGGCGCGCACGTTTTAGCAGACCCCCAAGTTGGCACATGATGTGAGTCGATCATGCCCACACGATAGACATTTCGGCAAATGTCAACCCTTTTATTTTCCAAATTTATACCTTGAAATAGTCCAATTATATATCGTTTGCCAAAATGTTTATTTCTATAGTAACCACAAAAATGGGCAACGTAGAAAATAGAAACACGCCCCCTCGCTAGGTAGGTGCGTAGCTAAAATAGCAGACCAAGTCAAAGAAATATTAAGCTTAATATATTATATTTATTATTTCGGCCAGGACAAACGGATGTGCTATCTCACCCACTTTTTTTGTAGGATATGTTAAATTATTTACACTTTTTCGGCGTGAGTAGATAAGCAATGGCGGTTGGTTTGGAAACTTGAAATTAGTAGCCGTGTAGATGGCGCATGGAAAAGCGGCGCGCACACAAACTATGTCGGGAAAGGATATATACGCGCTAGCTCATCTTTGCTTGCTCGGCTGCATCTTCTCTTGATCCGCGTGTGATTGCTAAACATAAACAATGGTAGTTCCCTTTCACGGCAGTTTACTTGGAATAAATGTGTGCAATTCTCTCAAGATATACTTATATTATTTAAAGCAATCCGTGTATTTGCCATGATGGCCGACAACGTCGACAATTATTTTTCCTAATACACATAGTTGCATGCAGTACTAGGTTAGGATTATTAAATTGTATATGTTGTACGTATGCTTTTGCCGGGTTAAACTTTAAGGTGATCACTGAACAGCGGTACATCCTTTGTGTAGAAATACTGAAGGTCTGAAGCATGAATATTTTGCAGAGTCGTTTTAGGGGCATGATGAATTTTGTAAAGTTGCGTGGTAATGGTGCCTTGTAACTACTGCCATGTTCTAGCATATATGGTGGACTAGTATATAGCAGTCATTATATTAAAGCCACTATATCCGGTCAGGAATCCTTTTAGGTAGCTTGTACTTACGATCTTCTACTTATTTAATTGTCTGCCCCTAAGCTAAAGACTTAGGGCATGTTTGGTTCCAAATAAGTCATCAATTTATAAGTCAGGTGACTTAAACCAGTGACTTATAAGTCACGTCTGTTTGGTTGTCACCTAAATTATAAGTCACTTGACACACATTCCCACATCAATCCACATCATGCATGTGGTGGGACCCACGCAAAGGGGGTGACTTGTAAGTTTAAGTTGGGATGGAGCAACTTATGACTTATAAGTTGGGGTGACTTATAAGTTGGGCCTGTTTGGCAAAATATGTCACTTTTTTCACTTTTCAACTTATAAGTTGGTGACTTATTTGGAACCAAACAGACCCTTATCTTTTGTCCTAAGAGCATACCCGATGGTGGTTGAATCCCTCAATAGCGGCACTCTTTTTTTTTGAGAAATAATAGTGGCACTAAAGCGGTGGCATAACATGATGGAAATCGTAGAGCTGGCCGAGGATGGGCCGACAGCTTGCACAACAGCCCATATGTGGCTTTGGAGCCAAATTCGGACCAATTCTAGGAAAAATATAAACACAAGGACGGGTCGTGGCTTGGTTTGGTCCCTAGTCCGCACTACCCTCAATTCCTGTTGTCAAGGACGATGAATGGCATTACTGCTTTTATGTTGCAAGGCCTTGGTTTTGTCGGCCCTTTTTAGTTGTGTGCATCCTCGATGTCTCGACGAGGTCATAATGTTGTGTTGTCCCATAGGTCGGGTGTATATGGTATCATCTTAATATTAATATATTTCCCCTTGCTGACTTCTCCTTTTTTGAAACCGGTCAAAACTTCAAATTGTATGAGACGGAATTACTCGTCAGTTCTAGTCATGCAACTACTTTTTAGAGTGGAAATTTGAGATGATGCAGAAATGTAGCAAGCTTTTGATGAGTCAAACGAGATGGGTACTAACAGATGCATCGATCAACACAACTGAAACAAGGTCGGGAAATCATTTCTGTAGGGGATTTAGAACTATGATATAATTCTGACCTTAACATCATCTAGAACAACATGGTACAAAAGAATGTGATTGACCAGAAACAGTTAGGCAGATTCACAGATCAACAAGATGGCTGATCTAATATATATCTACACATGACATACATACGTTGTTGTAAGAATCCTTTGACTACCATGCCACATGTTCGCTTCGGGGTCCTAGCTCCTACGCCCCTCGGACGATGGAAGGTACAACAACATCCACGACCCCACATATTGCAAGTTTAGTGACAAATTACTTTCTATGTCCATGCTATGGTTGATTTATTTGATGTCCTGACCTATGAGATCGAGTCCCACCAGCAAAAAGGAGATGCCTTGGAACAATAGGAAATAGAAGTGAATCCCTTGCTTTGATAGTAAGCTGCGAACGGCGGCGGACAGGAGGAGTAGTGACATAGCAAGCTCCTTCTTATATATTCGGTTGTACTCCTTGGATTCCTTTTTGGCCTTCAATTTCTCCTTGATTGCTACATTGATGGCTGGCACTGAGCCATATTTTAGTTGCTTCAACCCCTTGGGCGCCAAGGAAATGAGATCACCCTCCAATGATCGGCCAGACTTCTTGGTGACGACCCACTCATATGTGCTTCCTAGCTGGAACAGTCCGGAGATCATGGCATTGAACTTGGTAACAGACATGGTGTTCTCAAAGAGCAGGTATGGGATGATAAATGGGAACGATTTCGGTGCAGGGGCAATGTTTAGGAATGACATCAGCACAGGGATGTAACAGACGACCCAATCGGGAAGCTCAGCTTCAGGCACAAACATTGTCATTGGGAGGATGATGCAGAAGAGTGTGAAGGAATAAAAAGGCAAGATGAGCTTGCGTAGCAAGAAGAAAAGGAATATCAGGTTGGCCTTCTTCCAAAAGACAATCTGCCATAACAAAATTAGCTACCATTAGAGCAGTACATTGCTATCTTTGAAAAATAATAATGTTATCCAAAGTTAACGGATAGCCGACATAATTAAAAACAAAAACCTTGAGTGAGCAGCATATACAATGACATGAATTCCATATATGTATTCAAGAAAAGAACCTTAAGCAACACACAAATGCACCTAATATCATAAGTATGTAAACAAAAGTCTAGACAAAGAAGTATCTACAAATGTCACAAGCAATAAAACATATTACGATGTTGGTAGCATTTATAATCACAACGTACAACTATCTCAAAAATTCTGAACTAGATTTTAGAGCAGGAAAAGAGCACTTGCAATACCTTGCATCTAATGATATCTGGCAAGCATAGCCTAAACAATTGCATCGGCCCCGAATGCCACCGGTGTTGTTGCTTTCGGTAAGCCTCGTACGACTCTGGTAATTCGCATTGGCACTGCCCAGAGATAACACACAAATTAGCATAAGATATATCATAAGATATTTAATCTACCATAGCAATGATGTAATAATGCAATCCATGAGTAATTAGGCACAAGATGCACCTCAACATCATTCAGAAAGACAAACTTCCAGCCCTTTAGGTGTGCACGAACAGCAATGTCCATGTCTTCCACCGTTGTTCGTTCCATCCACCCTCCTGAGTCCTCCACAGCCTTGATCCTCCACACCCCAGCCGTGCCATTGAACCCAAAGAAGTTGATGAACACACCATTCACCTGTTGCTCCACCTCAAAGTGGAAGCATAGGTTAATGTTCTGCAACCGTGTCAATAGGTTCTCATCCTTGTTAACAAATGACCATCTGGCTTGGACAAGACCCAGATCCTTGTTGTCCTGAACCCACCCAATGAAAGAGTTCATAATCTAGAATCACTAAAATCTATACGTTCACATAATTCAAGAGTTGAATTCCACCTTAAAATGCGGCACGGTGCGCTTCAAGAAATCGGGGTATGGCTGGAAGTCGGCATCAAAGATGGCGACATACTCGTAGTCCTTCACATAGCTGCAACTCATCGCCGACTTGAGGTTACCTGCCTTGTAGCCCTCCCTAAGGACACGATGGCGGTACACAATGTGTGCACCACTGTGCCTCCACTTCTCCACCTCATCTTTGATCAATGCCTGTGTTGCCACGTCATCGGAGTCGTCCAGCACCTGCACAAGAAAGTTGGACCTCGGCCAATCTAAATTGCAGACTGCTGCAATCGACTGCCGATACACCTAAATAGAACAAGAGATAGCCATCATGATAATTTTTTTGAATCTACTAAAACTGTAGGGGCAATTGTAGGTGGTGGCAGTGGTGCAAACCTCTTTCTCGTTGCACATTGGTATTTGTACGAGCACCATGGGGTAATAGCCGGCATCGGGGTCCTCTGCATCAGACAATGCTAGAAAGAGGGGCTTAGGCTTGATGCGTTTGACGAGAATGTAGAAGCAACCGAGGCTCTGGAAGACGCGGTCGGCACTCTGGACTAGGAAGAGCACCACACATGCGTTGGCGAGGAGCTGGAGCGGTGGGGCAATGTAGGCGGCACGAAAGCGTATCCATGACGTGTTGAAAGAATTAATGAAGACGGCAAGGTTCCCCTTGCCGTTGGAGTAGGCGGCGAGCTCGACAATAAGGAGACAGACGAACATCATGAGGCAGGCCTTGATGAGCGTGTAGAACCGAGACCGCCTCGAAGCAGGGGCCCATTCTTCCACATCCTTGCATTCCCCATCAGTAGCGTTGGAGTCCGTCCGGCCAGCCACAACACGGCGGCGTGTAGCGCCGCCCAGCGCAAACGCGGCGGATGTGAGCCACGACAGGCAACCGGCGGCACGGTGGGCCTTGAGACGAAACACCCATGTGATCTGCTTTGTGTTCTTCACCCTCCGCCTTTGCCCGCCTACTCGGGCCAAGAAGTCCTCGCTGTTGTCACCGTCATTGTTGATCTCCGAAATAGACCAGTTGGGATTCTCCATCTTGACAATGACCGGCATGTCGCGGTAGGCGTTGCCGCCGGCAATGGCGGCCCTGCCGGCCCACAAGTTGTTCCATGGTGCCATCAAAGAAAAACTCCTCACACACCACCAGCGAAGCACACACCTTTAATATTCTTCCCAAAATAGCAATCCTGCTCTCTGTACTCACTAGTCACACGCTATTCCTGGGGCTCCCCTTCTTTTGAGCACGACAGCTTCAACTGAAGGCGCAATGCCAGTCGATCTTGCCCACCACCACCACTCCACTCGGTAGGACACAAATGGCATGCAGTGCCAAGAAGGGAGCTAGTTCATGCACTTACTTAGTACTAATGTTGCTTAAAAATAGTGATAGAGTAACATGCAATGTGGATTCTAGAAGTGGTGAAACGATTCGTTTATAGTTGAAGCACGCGCCCTCATTACCGACCAGTGATTTTAAGATAGAAAATTTGAAAGCTCATATTAGAGCACTTGGTGGGGAGTCCTAGCTTTGTGGTCATGTACCCCTGGTGCTCCTTTACCACAATCTATGGTCCTTCACGATATATATAGAGCACTATTCCCAACTCTTCTATATTTCCATGATAATAAAGCATAGAATAATATATCATTTTGTGAATGTAGCTATTGTATTCAATTTACTTTAGTTCTGCTGCTTGCATCCAACTATCCTCCATAAATAGCATCGGGTGTGGGGTTTCTTCACTACAGCCAAGCAAGTCTTTCACTACCACACACACACACACACATAATGGACAATGCAGGATCATCTTCGAGGAGTGCGAAAGGAAAATAGAAAGCACTTGAACTCGTAGGTCCTCTGAGTGGTTCATTCATGCCGCCAGATATGCGACTAACAGAAGAGCTAGATTTTTCATGTCCGTTAATCTATCAACTGTGATTGTGTTGTGAAGGCTTGCTACACTGCTGATGAAGACAAGATCAAATCCAGTGGATATCTTGCATGATGTTAGTTTGTATGCGACCACACCACGGGCCCCATGTCGAATTTAATAAGTGCCTTCTTCACCAACTACACAGGTAAATACAAAACTAAAACTAAATTGGTTCTTCTTAAATAGAAAGGGGCCCGATGTGCCACACAATGCTGGCTAGAAAACCAATGCCAGTTCAAACTGTACTGGTATGGGAACATACGTGGAGAATCAACAGGCTAAGCGGTTCGATGTGAAAAGGAAAAGGGACAACAAAGAAACCTACAAAAAATAGTACTAGGCATGGTGTTATAAAAAGATGGCCAACGGAAAGGACCACTAGGCAAATCACAACTAGAACATACATAGTATGAGGGCATGGTAAGAAGAGTATAAGGCATGGTGTGCTAAAAAGATTTTCTACGGAAAATACCATTGGGCTAAAAAGCGCTCTAGTATCGTATTTTCATATGAGTGTACTGTTTACATTTCTCGAGCACCAATCACTGTATTTTGTCTGGATAGTTTTCACTATGGTAATGCAATGGCATGCCCTATGATCCACTAGTTCACCCATAACAAACTACCACGTTGCCATCTAATAGAAAGTCATATTGGTCCATCGATGACAATTTACAACAATCCGGTCTAGCAATAAGTCCATCACTATAGACAAGTCTAGTACAACCATAATAACATCATCCATGAAGGTGAAATGGCGATTATGCTTTAGCCAACCAATTCTTTTTTTCATCTTCCTCTTTCTGCCTCTTCTCTTCTCATGCCCAAAATGCTTATTTTTAAGTCTTTTGGCTTCCACACCCCTCTTCTTTCGTCCACCCTCTAACTCTTCCTCCAAATGCCACCGTTTCACCCTTCTTCAACATCTATCTTCTGGTACTCCTCACAAAGCCTCTTTTTTCAATACGTTTTTCTTCATCCAAAACCTTCCGAGACTCTTCCAAAGTGTCATGCCCGTAAAGAGGACACAACCATGTCATATCTTGGTAATTCTCACACATAACCAATAGAGGCACCTTGGGAGTGGTTTGGTTTACTGCCCAAATCATGGGTGGAGATGGAGGTGGATGGATAAGGCGCTTCCACGTGTGTGTCGGCCATGGCCCCAAATGAATACCCACATACTCACCAACCAGATAATCCTCATAATACTCCGAACCATCAATTCATTGGAAAAAGTAGTAGTAACAATAATCATGTCCGTCAACTTCAGCAAATAAGACGACAATAATGAATAAAGATTAACTACACCTCTATTATGTGCTAAGAAGATTCTCACAGGGCCATCTCTATACGTAGTATGGACGGCTTGATGTAGACGGGTGCATAGATTGTGTGATGTACAAAGGCTTGTGACAATAACATTTCAATACCAGATATCTTGGTGGCACCGGAGCATCTTTGCATGATACGCGCAATTCCTGCCGAGTCATCTTCCGTCGCTACCAAACATAAATGAAACATTAAAGCATAATAATATGAAAAAAATGTACAATTACATGTTAATTTCTCAATCCCCATAACAAATACATTGTACACCTACATTCTAATTAGGCTTTCCATTTGCATGATTTATATATAAATAATTACTCAACATAAGTAATTTGCAATAAACCTAAATCCTAAAACAACCACATATGTATCTTATTTTTCTATAACTAGGGTTCGAAAAAAAGTAACCTGCAGAAAGTTCATGGCAAAACAAGAAATCTTAACCAACCCCATAGTTAATGCCCCATACATGTGCTACTACATGACAACATTGCAAGCAAACCAAGAGTTTGTGTACATGAGATTGAAGAAATCCAATAACTAAATGACATATAAGTTGGTGATGACAGGTGCAAATGATTGAGATTACCTCCAAGAGCGTTGCCATAGTCAAGATTGAGGAAATCCAAGAGTTTTTGGTGGATTGAGCGAAAGAACGGAGAAAAATGGCTCGGAGCGACGGCTGGTTAGAATAGGGCATCATTGGGATGGGGGTGAGGCTTAGGGTTATATCTGCAAGTTTGGCGCCACATTATAGGGTGCCGACACTGAGATATTTGGTGCCGACCTTTTCTTTATCTGACTGCCTAGCCGACTTCGATGCCCATGTTGGGGAACGTAGTAATTTCAAAAAACTTCCTACGCACACGAAAGATTATGGTGATGCATAGCAACGAGAGGGGAGAGTGTCGTCTACATACCCTCGTAGACCGAAAGCGGAAGCGTTAGAACAACGCGGTTGATGTAGTCGTACGTCTTCACGGCCCGACCGATCAAGCACCGAAATTACGGCACCTCCGAGTTCTAGCCCACGTTCAGCTTGATGACGTCCCTCGAACTCCGATCCAGCCGAGTGTCGAGGGAGAGTTCCGTCAGCACAACGGCGTGGTGATGATCTTGATGTTCTACCGTCGCAGAGCTTCACCTAAGCACCACTACAATATTATCGAGGAGGACTATGGTGGAGGGGGGCACCGCACACGGCTAAGAGATCTAAGGATCAATTGTTGTGTCTATGGGGTGCCCCCACCTCCGTATATAAAGAAGGAGATGAGGGGGAGGGCCGGCCCTCAACTATGGCGCGCCCTGGGGAGTCCTACTCCCATCAGGAGTAGGATCCCCCCCCCCCTTCCATGTAGTAGGAGTAGG
>NC_041381.1:568799717-568829288 GCF_002162155.2 Triticum dicoccoides | reverse complement strand
AGGAGTAGGAGTCAAGGAAAGGGAAGAAAGAAGGGAAGGAAGGAGGGGGCGCAGCCCCTCGGACTAGGCCTTGGGGGGGGGGGGCGGCCTGCCCTAGGTAGCCCCTCTCTCTTTCCCGTATGGCCCAATAAGGCCCAATACTTCTCCCCGGCGAATTCCCGTAACTCTCCGGTACTACGATAAATACCCGAATCACTCGGAACCTTTCCAAAGTCCGAATATAGTCGTCCAATATATCGATCTTTACGTCTCGACCATTTCGAGACTCCTCGTCATGTCCCTGATCTCATCCGGGACTCCGAACTCCTTCGGTACATCAGAACACATAAACTCATAATATGACTGTCATCGAAACCTTAAGCGTGCGGACCCTACCGGTTCGAGAACTATGTAGACATGACCGAGACACGTTTCCGGTCAATAACCAGTAGCGGAACCTAGATGCTCATATTGGCTCCTACATATTCTACGAAGATCTTTATCGGTCAAACCGCATAACAACATACGTTGTTCCCTTTGTCATCGGTATGTTACTTGCTCGAGATTTGATTGTCGGTATCTCAATACCTAGTTCAATCTCGTTACCGGCAAGTCTCTTTACTCGTTATGTAATGCATCATCCCGCAACTAACTCATTAGTCACATTGCTTGCAAGGCTTATAGTGATGTGCATTACTGAGAGGGCCCAGAGATACCTCTCCGACAATCGGAGTGACAAATCCTAATCTCGAAATACGTCAACTCAACAAGTACCTTCGGAGACACCTGTAGAGCACCTTTATAATCATCCAGTTACGTTGTGACGTTTGGTAGCACACAAAGTGTTCCTCCGGTAAACGGGAGTTACATAATCTCATAGTCATAGGAACATGTATAAGTCATGAAGAAAGCAATAGCAACATACTAAATGATCAAGTGCTAAGCTAACGGAATGGGTCAAGTCAATCACATCATTCTCCTAATGATGTGATCCCGTTAATAAAATGACAACTCATGTCTATTGTTAGGAAACTTAACCATCTTTGATTCACGAGCTAGTCAAGTAAAGGCATACTAGTGACACTCTGTTTGTCTATGTATTCACACATGTATTATGTTTCAGGTTAATACAATTCTAGCATGAATAATAAACATTTATTATGATATAAGGAAATAAATAATAACTTTATTATTGCCTCTAGGCATATTTCCTTCAGTCTCCTACTTGCACTAGAGTCAATAATCTAGTTCACATCGTCATGTGATTCAACACCAATATTCAATTCTATATGTGACTAATACCCATAGTTTACATCGTCATGTGATCAACACCCAAAGGGTTTACTAGAGTCAATAATCTAGTTCACATCGCTATGTGATTAACACCCAAAGAGTACTAAGGTATGATCATGTTTTGCTCATGAGAAAAGTTTAGTCAATGGGTCTGTCACATTCAAAGCCGTATGTATTTTGCAAATATTCTATGTCTACAATGCTCTGCACGGAGCTACTCTAGCTAATTTCTCCCACTTTCAATATGTATCCAGATTAAGACTTAGAGTCATCTGGATTAGTGCCAAAACTTGTATCGACGTAACCCTTTACGACAAACCTTTTGTCACCTCCATAATCGAGAAACATATCCTTATTCCACTAAGGATAATTTGGACCAATGTCTAGTGATCTACTCCTAGATCACTATTGTACTCCCTTGCCAAACCAGGGCAGAGTATACAATAGGTCTGGTCCATAGCATGGCATACTTTTATAGAACCTATGATTGATGCATAGGGAATGACTTTTATTCTCTTTCTATTTTCTGCCATGGTCCGGATTTGAGTCTTACTCAATTTCACACATTTGCAACACAGGCAAGAACTCTTTCTTTGATTGTTCCATTTTGAACTACTTCAAAATCTTGTCAAGGTATGTACTCATTGAAAATCGTATCAAGCGTCTTGATCTATCTCAATAGATCTTGATGCTCAATATGTAAGTAGATTTACTGAGGTCTTTCTTTGAAAAACACCTTTCAAACACTCCTTTATGCTTTCTAGAAAATTCTACATTATTTCCAATCAAAAATATGTCATTCACATATACTTATCAGAAAGGCTGTAGTGCTCCCACTCACTTTCTTGTAAATACAGGCCTTTCCAAAAGTCTGCATAAAACCATATGCTTTGATCAACTCATCAAAGCATATATTCCAACTCCGAGATGCTTGCACTAGTCCATTGATGGATTACTGGAGCTTGCACACTTTGTTAGCACCTTTAGGATTGACAAAACCTTCTGGTTGTATCATATACAACTCTTCTTTAATAAATCCATTAAGAAATTCAGTTTTGACATCCATTTGCCAAATTTCATAAAATGTGGCAATTGCTAACATGATTCAGACAGACTTAAGCATCGATATGAGTGAGAAAATCTCATCATATTCAACACCTTGAACTTGTCGAAAAACCTTTTTGCGACAAGTCGAGCTTTGTAGATAGTAACACTACTATCAGCATCCCTCTTCCTCTTGAAGATCCATTTATTTTCTATGGCTTGCCGATCATCGGGCAAGACAACCAAAGTCCACACTTTGTTCTCATACATTGATCCCATCTCCGATTTCATGGCCTCAAGCCATTTCGCGGAATCTGGGCTCATCATCGCTTCCTCATAGTTCGTAGGTTTGTCATGGTAAAGTAACATGACTTCCAGAATAGGATTACCGTACCACTCTGGTGCGGATCTTACTCTGGTTGACCTACGAGGTTCGGTAGTAACTTGATCTGAAGTTTCATGATCAATATCATTAGCTTCCTCACTAATTGGTGTAGTTGTCACAGGAACCGGTTTCTGTGATGAACTATTTTCCAATAAGGGAGCAGGTACAGTTACCTCATCAAGTTCTAGTTTCCTCCCACTCACTTCTTTTGAGAGAAACTCCTTCTCTAGAAAGGATCCATCTTAGCAACGAATATTTTGCCTTCGGATCTGTGATAGAAGGTGTACCCAACAATTTCCTTTGGGTATTCTATGAAGATGCACTTCTCCGATTTAGGTTCGAGCTTATCAGGTTGAAACTTTTTCACATAAGCATCACAGCCCCAAACTTTAAGAAACGACAACTTTGGTTTCTTGCCAAACCACAGTTCATAAGCCGTCATCTCAACGGATTTTGATGGTGCCCTATTTAAAGTGAATGCAACTGTCTCTAATGCATAACCCCAAAACGATAGTGGTAAACCGGTAAGAGACATCATAGGTCGCACAATATCCAATAAAGTGTGGTTACGACGTTCAGACACACCATAACATTGTGGTGTTCCAGGTGGTGTGAACTGTGAAACTATTCCACATTGTTTTATATGAAGGGCAAACTCGTAACTCAAATATTCTCCTCCACGATCAGATCGTAGAAACTTTATTTTCTTGTTATGATGATTCTCCACTTCACTCTGAAATTCTTTGAACTTTTCAAATGTTTCAGACTTGTGTTTTATTAAGTAGATATACTCATATCTTCTCAAATCATCTTGTGAAGGTCTGAAAATAATGATACCCGCCACGAGCATCAATACTCATTGGACCGCATACATCAGTATGTATTATTTCCAATAAGTCACTAACTCGTTCCATTGTTCTGGAGAATGGAGTTTTAGTCATCTTGCCCAAAAGGCACGGTTCGCAAGCATCAAATGATTCATAACCAAGTGATTCCAAAAATCCATCTTTATGAAGTTTCTTCATGCGCTTTACACCGATATGACCCAAAAGGCAGTGCCATAAATAATTTACACTATCATTATAAACTTTGCATCTTTTTGGCATCAATATTATGAATATATGTATCACTACGATCGAGATCCAATAAACTATTTTCATTGGGTGTATGACCATTGAAGGTTTTATTCATGTAAACAGAACAACAATTATTCTCTGACTTTAAATGAATAACCATATTGCAATAAACATGATCAAATCATATTTATGCTCAATGCAAACGCCAAATAACATTTATTTAGGTTTAACACTAATCCCGAAAGTATAGAGAGTGTGCGATGATGATCATATCAATCTTGGAACTACTTCCAACACTCATCGTCACTTCACCCTCAACTAGTCTCTGTTTATTCTGTAACTCCTGTTTCGAATTACTAATTTTTAGCAACCGAACAAGTATCAAATACTCAAGGGCTACTATAAACACTAGTAAGGTACACATCAATAACATGTATATCAAATATACCCTTGTTCACTTTGCCATCCTTCTTATCCACCAAATATTCAGGGCATTTCCGCTTCCAGTGACCATTTCCTTTGCAGTGTAAGCACTCAGTTTCAGGCTTTGGTCTAGCTTTGGGATTCTTCACGGGAGTGACAACTTGCTTGTCATTCTACTTGAAGTTCCCTTTCTTTCCCTTTGCCCTTTTCTTGAAACTAGTGGTCTTGTCAATCATCAACACTTGATGCTCTTTCTTGATTTCTACCTTCATCGATTTCAGCATCACGAAGAGCTCGGGAATCATTTTCGTCATCCCTTGCATTATAGTTCATCACGAAGTTCCAGTAACTTGGTGATGGTGACTAGAGAACTCTGCCAATCACTATCTTCTAGAAGATTAACTCCCAATTGATTCAAGCGATTGTAGTACTCAGACAATCTAAGTACTTGCTCACTAGTTGAGCAATTCTCCTCCATCTTTTAGGCGAAGTATTTGTCAAAGGTCTCATACCTCTTGACACGGGCATGAGTTTGAAATACCTATTTCATCTCTTGAAACATCTTATATGTTCCATGACGTTTCAAAAACGTTTTTGTAGTCCCGGTTCTAAGCCATAAAGCATAGTGCACAAAACTATCAAGTAGTCATCATATTGAGCTAGCCAAACGTTCATAATGTCTGCATCTGCTCCTGCAATAGGCCTGTCAGCTAGCGGTGCATAAAGGACATAATTCTTCTGTGCAGGAATGAGGATAAACCTCAGATCACGGACCAAGTCCGCATCATTGCTACTAACATCTTTCAACTTAGTTTTCTCTAGGAACACATATTAAACATAGGGAAGCAACAACGCGAGCTATTGATCTACAACATAATTTGCAAAATACTACCAGGACTAAGTTCATGATAAATTAAAGTTCAATTAATCATATTACTTAAGAACTCCCACTTAGACAGACATCTCTCTAGTCATCTAAGTGATCACGTGATCCAAATCAACTAAACCATGTCCGATCATCACGTGAGATGGAGTAGTTTTCAAGGGTGAACATCACTATGTTGATCATATCTACTATATGATTCACGTTCGACCTTTCTGTCTCCGTGTTCCCAGGCCATATCTGTATATGCTAGGCTCGTCAAGTTTAACCTGAGTATTCTGCGTGTGCAACTGTTTTGCACCCGTTGTATTTGAACGTAGAGCCTATCACACCCGATCATCACGTGGTGTCTCAGCACGAAGAACTTTCACGACGGTGCATACTCAGGGAGAACACTTCTTGATAATTAGTGAGAGATCATCTTAAAATGCTACCGTCAATCAAAGCAAGATAAGATGCATAAAAGATAAACATCACTTGCAATCAATATAAGTGATATGATATGGCCATCATTATCTTGTGCTTGTGATCTCCATCTCCGAAGCACCTCCATGATCACCATCATCACCGGTGCGACACCTTGATCTCCATCGTAGCATCGTTGCCGTCTCGCCAATCTTATGCTTCTACGACTATCGCTACCGCTTAGTGATAAAGTAAAGCATTACAGGACGATTGCATTGCATACAATAAAGCGACAACCATATGGCTCCTGCCAGTTGTCGATAACTCGGTTACAAAACATGATCATCTCATACAATAAAATTTAGCATCATGTCTTGACCATATCACATCACAACATGCCCTGCAAAAACAAGTTAGACGTCCTCTACTTTGTTGTTGCAAATTTTACGTGGCTGCTATGGGCTGAGCAAGAACCGTTCTTACCTATGCATCAAAACCACAACGATAGTTCGTCAAGGTAGTGCTATTTTAACCTTCTCAAGGACCGGGCGTAGCCACACTCGGTTCAACTAAAGTGGGAGAAACTGACACCCGCCAGCCACCTGTGTGCAAAGCACATCGGTATAACCAGTCTCGTGTAAGCATACGCGTAATGTCGGTCCGGGCCGCTTCATCCAACAATACCGCCGAACCAAAGTATGACATGCTGGTAAGCAGTATGACTTGTATCGTCCACAACTCACTTGTGTTCTACTCGTGCATATAACATCTACGCATAAAACCTAGGCTCGGATGCCACTGTTGGGGAGCGTAGTAATTTCAAAAAAATTCCTACGCACACGCAAGATCATGGTGATGCATAGCAACGAGAGGGGAGAGTGTCGTCTACATAGCCTCGTAGACCAAAAGCGGAAGCGTTAGAACAACGTGGTTGATGTAGTCGTACGTCTTCACGGCCCGGCCGATCAAGCACCGAAACTACGACACCTCTGAGTTCTAGCACACGTTCAGCTCGATGACGTCCCTCGAACTCTGATCCAGCCGAGTGTCGAGGGAGAGTTCCGTCAGCACGATGGCGTTGTTACGATCTTGATATTCTACCATCACAAGGCTTCGTCTAAGCACCGCTACAATATTATCGAGGAGGACTATGGTGGAGGGGGGCACCACACACGGCTAAGAGATCCAAAGATCAATTGTTGTGTCTATGGGGTGCCCCCTCCTCCGTATATAACGGAGGAGAGGAGGGGGAGGGCCGGCCCTCAACTATGGTGCGCCCTGGGGAGTCTACCGGGAGTAGGATTCCCCCCCCTCCATGTAGTAGGAGTAGGAGTCAAGGAAAGGGAAGAAAGAAGGGAAGGAAGGAGGGGGCACAACCCCTCTCCCTAGTCCAATTCGGACTAGGCCTTGGGGGGGGGGCGGCCTGCCCTAGGCAACCGCTCTCTCTTTCCTGTATGGCCCAATAAGGCCCAATACTTCTCCCTGGTGAATTCTCGTAACTCTCCGGTACTCCGATAAATACCCGAATCACTTGGAACCTTTCCAAAGTCTGAATATAGTCGTCCAATATATCAATCTTTACGTCTCGACCATTTCGAGACTCCTCATCATGTCCCCGATCTCATCCGGGACTACGAACTCCTTCGGTACATCAAAACACATAAACTCATAATATAACTGTCATCGAAACCTTAAGCGTGCGGACCCTACGGGTTCGAGAACTATGTAGACATGACCGAGACACGTTTCCGGTCAATGACCAATAGCGGAACCTGGATGCTCATATTGGCTCCTACATATTCTACGAAGATCTTTATCGCTCAAACCGCATAACAACATACGTTGTTCCCTTTGGCATCGGTATGTTACTTGCTTGAGATTCGATCGTCAGTATCTCAATACCTAGTTCAATCTCGTTACCGGCAAGTCTATTTACTCGTTATGTAATGCATCATCATGCAACTAACTCATTAATCACATTGCTTGCAAGGCTTATAGTGATGTGCATTACCGAGAGGGCCCAGAGATACCTCTCCGACAATCGGAGTGACAAATCCTAATCTCGAAATACGTCAACTCAACAAGTACCTTCAGATACACCTGTAGAGCACCTTTATAATCATCCAGTTACGTTGTGACGTTTGGTAGCACAGAAAGTGTTCCTCCGGTAAACGGGAGTTACATAATCTCATAGTCATAGGAAAATGTATAAGTCATGAAGACTGCAATAGCAACATACTAAACGATCAAGTGCTAAGCTAACGGAATGGGTCAAGTCAATGACATCATTCTCCTAATGATGTGATCCCGTTAATCAATGCCAACTCTTTTGTCCATGGCTAGGAAACTTAAACATCTTTGATAAACGAGCTAGTCAAGTAAAGGCATACTAGTGACACTATGTTTGTCTATGTATTCACACATGTATTATGTTTCCGGTTAATACAATTCTAGCATGAATAATAAACATTTATCATGATATAAGGAAATAAATAATAACTTTATTATTGCCTCTAGGGCATATTTCCTTCAACCCAATAGTGTGGCACCGACAATGTCACATCGATGGTTATGCCATCCGTTCGGGGAACGGTGGTCCTATTGGGCCCACCACATCAGAGCCAGACAGATTGGAACCGAGATGCACAACCTCGGCGCCGTGTTCTCTAGCACCGAGCCGAGGGGCTGGATTTTGAAATAGTTTTGCTCAGGGCCAGACGTGGCCGAAGTCGCTGATAGGGCTAGATTTGTCAAATAATGCGGTCTTTACAATGATATAGGAGTGCCCTGAAACCATGAAAAGACAGGACTATGAAATCATACAAATTATATTTTACACATGCAACATTTTACTGTTGTAATATTATTCTGAAGATATTTCAATGTAACTAATTTAGTGTGATGAAAACATTTTTGGGAGATGCAAACTCGATGAATGAGAAGCTAAGATCGGACAACCTATGTACATCATTTCCTATTCCGATGCAATTAGCTCTACCGTTCGCTAGATTCGCCAGGTTGGCATCTTCACAGGATATGCCGAGCATGACCTCGTGTTCATGCTCACGTTGTAGGTTGCCATCCCGAGCGCCATCGCCGGCAAGTGGCAGATTGGAGATCAAGGCCCATCCCAAGTGTCTGCTTTGCCTATTGTTCACCGCATTTATCGACTCCCACCATGGAGAAGTATGAGGAGAGCAAAGGCGGAGGAAGAAGGGGGCTAGAGTTCCCATGCATAGAAAGGGTATTTCTGTAAAAATATGTTCAAGTGCCCCAGGGTTATCCCACCTCTTATTTGATTTGCCCATCTAACATCAATTGATCTTGGTTGCAAGTTTTCAAGTTTCATCATATTCTAGTTTTCACTATATAGTTCTTTAAAATCTCAAACTACTAGCTCTAAGTTGACACTGAGACTCATTAAGATTTGGGTAAATATAAAGGAATGAGAAGATTGTTATGGGAAATAACTATGAGGAAAGCTTATAATCAACCGGCTGAATATATGTGCCACAGTGGCCGCCTCTGGGGTCATACATGTGTCCATGTGAATGCGTCTCCAGCAACCTTATATCTTCCTTCCGATTTTTCTGGGGCATTAGTTGTTGTTGTGGTCCACCCCTTCCTGCTCTTCCTTTCGATCGGCCAATCTTCGCTCTCTGTCTTTCCATGTTCATCACTCGCCGAGAGCGGCCGGCCGACTTGTGACACACAACTATAAGGCGAGGGGCCTCGATGTTGCAACTCCAAGGCCGCGGGGCCTAAACCCGGGCATGGGCTGCCCGGCCCGACGACTCGGCCCGAGCCCAGCCCGAAAAACCCGGGCCGGGCCGGGTCGGGCTCGGGCTTTGTTTTGCAGCCCGAAAGATAGTTCGGGCCAGGCTCGGGCTTTGTTTTGCAGCCCGAAAGATAGTTCGGGCCGGGCTCGGGCTTTAATTTTTCTGTATTTCGGGGCGGGCTTTAGGGCTTCGGGCCGGGCTTGCACGTGCGCGTACTAAAAAGCAGCATTCGGGCCGGGCTTTCAGACTTCGGGCTTGATTTCGGGCCGGGCTCGGGCTTGAAAATATGGAGTATTTCGAGCTTCGGACCGGGCTCGGGCTTGAGAAATGAAAGTCGGGCTTTTACAAGCCCGGCCCGACGTTTGCCCGCGGCGGGGCGAATCGATGAAGACGAATCGACATCGGCCACGACCGCGACATCAACCATATTGCAAACCTCCGGAGCGCAACATGACTTATGTTGGAGAGCACTCGTCTTGCAAATCTCCGAGCGCAACATGACCGCTGTTACAAACGCCGTCAGCTGGATCGGACCAAACGCAAGATGACCCATGTTACAAACCTCCAAGCTGAACATGATGCATGTTACAAACCTCGTCAGGTAGATCGGACGGCTATCCCACAGTGGATACTATGGCTCACGACCCGACCTATCCTTTCCAAACATGAGCAGGATGACCCACGTAGCGTTGTCCAATAACTATTTCTAAGTTTGAAACAGAAGTGGCCGTTCCCTTTCCAAAAGGTTAAAATGGTTGCAAAACAGTGAATGAGCACGGGCAGTTTTACTTTGCTCGGTTAGCTAGGCGCTTGAACAATAAGCTTCTTTGTTCTCTTTCCGGGAGAGCGTGACAAAGAAGTTGTTTTCATGGTCTGCAGGTGGTTGGGTTAACGCGTTAGGCGCGTCACATGAATAGCCACATTTCGTCCCTTTCATGCAGAAAGCCGACCCAGTTGTGTGGAAACGAGGACGATCGGTCACGTCACGTCCGTTTTTCCTCCGGTCAGTTTCGATCCAGACCCAAGTGTTTGTCCGTGCATGCCGCTGGGACTTCTTTTTATTATGCGGGATAGCTTGCTGGGACTCATGGTGCTTACCTCGTCGTGCGATACACTTCATCTTTTCTTCCTAGCTATATATAGTTCAGCTTTGCAAGGGCATGTATGTCGTGTAACGATGTAACATTCGCTAACTTTAGGAGCTGTCAAGAAACAAAAAGTTGGCTAACTTTAAGCCGTCGTGCATGATTTTTCTTATTCAGAGATTGGAGACCCGAGAAAGACTCAAGCGTGCATCAGCAAAAGGCGACCGGAAGCACACTATGTTTTTTTTCGGTGGTTGAATCAGAAGCACAATATGTTTGAGAGGGTAAAAAAATATAATAAAGCGAGTTACAAAAATATCGGAAAACGAAGCAGAATGGGCCAAAGATTTGGGGATACACTGGACTTGTGGGAATGAGCTTTGAGCCCCTCGATTAGTTTTTAAGGTATCGACACGAGGAATACAGTGATGAAACGGTCTTCTAATTTAGACATAAAGTTTTCCATCCCCGTGTGAGTGATGAAACCCACTAAAACGTTCTGGTGGTGACGACGCATTTTGTTACTTGTTGTCACGGAAAGAATTTTGGAGTAACTTTTGCGAAGGATATTCTTTAACTAATTATTAACCAACATTTTTATGCATCGGGTGTCCGCGTAGAATCTCCACCACAGTCCCTATTCATTAAGGAAAAGAAGAAATTTCTATTGCGAGAACGGGTTAGGGGAAGCGACCAAACGTGCATTGCCAGCACGGTAATGGGCCGACCCACCTTGGGCTTTCAATACTGCTTTGTCCCCACCGGTTTTCTTCTTCCTTTTATTTTATTTTTATTTCCAAATGTGTGCATATTATAAAATTGGGTAACATTTTGCAATTTCGTAAAAATAATAATTCACAAACATTTTTCAAATTTGGCAAGAAAATAGTCATGAAGATTTATTGAATTCATGAACACCATTTAAAATTTGTGCATGCTTTTTGAAATTTGGTAACACTATGTCAAATTCACAATCATTTTTTATTTTTTTCTATATGAAAAACACAAATTTTAGACATTTTTTAAATTCAAAAATGACTTTAGATTCTCAAACTGACGGCGGGATCCCGTGGGGTAGGCTCGTGACAAGAATTTGGTCTCGCCCAGGAGCCCTAGACGGCCTGAGTCCACGTCAGGGGAATCACTAGGCTGTGACAGCATCCCAAAGCAATCCGGACTGACTAACACCACGGTGTCCATCCGACTATAGGAGTGCTCCACTACGGCGCCCTCAGCGCCTCTTAGCTTAGTTGGCGCTCGATAGACTTTGCCATAGAACCAACTAGCCTAACCCGTGCAGTGGCACGCCGCGCTCGATGATCTCTCGCAGATGTGCAACCTATTGATATAGAAGTGGAACAGTGCATGGTCATTTGATGTCAAAATAACATATAGAGATAGTAAACAAAACGGGCACACGAATATTTTGAAATGTTGCAAATGTGGGGATACAAAGGTACAAATTAAAAGTGGCGCACTCTTGAGGCAAACAAATTATTCAAACTACATACAGTTCGCTGCAGACATAGAACCGTATATAAAAACACAAACACATTACATAGATAAGCTAGAAGTAGTTGCTAGTGGATTAGATCATCATAGTATATCCTCCTGCAGGATTGGTGCCCGTAAGAAAATGATAAAGTGATTTTTCAAGTTCTTGCATACGTCCGACGGGAGGGTGCGCGCCTGTATATGTGATAATGGGATCGTCGCTGTCTAGGCGCTGGGGATACATACGAAGTGGTAATATATCAAAGAAGCCATTGCATATCTTTGTTAAAATCATTGTCTGTCTTGCA
The DNA here is from genome assembly GCF_002162155.2 of Triticum dicoccoides. Classification (NCBI taxonomy): domain Eukaryota; kingdom Viridiplantae; phylum Streptophyta; class Magnoliopsida; order Poales; family Poaceae; genus Triticum; species Triticum dicoccoides. The sequence goes on along the minus strand of NC_041381.1, from coordinate 568,817,134 downwards.
AACTCGTTGTGCTGTGTGCTTACTTGCTGGCGGGCCATATTGAACTGCCATTGCTTTGTTTGAGCCTTCTCTCTTGCTGTAAACAATCTTTCCTTCGTGACTTCAAGAACATAGTAATTATGATCATTGATAGAAATATTATAATCTGCATAGATGCATTCTAAGGCCATCTGAGATGCCTTTTCCATTGCTTCATCTTCTATATTAGCTGCCTCTCCTTCATATGTTATGGAGGATTCTCTGAAGCTATCCTTCTGGCGTGGCAGAGTAATCAGTATGGATGCTTGTATCATACCTTCATCAACGTACCAACAGGTGTACCCTTGTACTTTTAGACCAATTATTTCGCACACTGTATCAAGCATTGGTCGCCTTGGAATATACACTATAAGATTCTCATCCTGCATGAAAGAATTCGTAATATAATAAGTTGCTTGCTTGCAAGGGGCAATCAGAGAGAAAAAGTTAGGTGAAGCCAAGAGCTTACCGAGTTACTTCGGCTCCTATGATTGAAATTTAGTGTTGGATGTTTACCCTTCTTTTTAACTTGCTTTGCTATGGAGGACGTGTTGGGAAACGTAGTAATTTCAAAAAAATTCCTACGCACACGCAAGATCATGGTGATGGCATAGCAACGAGAGGGGAGAGTGTTGTCCACGTACCCTCGTAGACCGTAAGCGGAAGCGTTATGACAGCGCGGTTGATGTAGTCGTACGTCTTCACGATCCGACCGATCCAAGTACCGAACGTACGACACCTCCGAGTTCAGCACACGTTCAGCACGATGACGATCTCCGGACTCCGATCCAGCAAAGTGTCGGGGATGAGTTCCGTCAGCACGACGGCGTGGTGACGATGATGATGCTCTACCGTCGTAGGGCTTCGCCTAAACTCCGCAACGATATGACCGAGGTGGAATATGGTGGAGGGGGGCACCGCACACGGCTAAGGAACGATCCGTAGATCAACTTGTGTGTCATGGGGTGCCCCCTGCCCCCGTATATAAAGGAGCAAGGGGGGAGGAGGCCGGCCCTAGGAGGGGGCGCGCCAAGTGTGGAGTCCTACTAGGACTCCCTAGTCCTAGTAGGATTCCACCTCCCTTGTTGGAGTAGGAGAAGGGGAAAGAGGGGGAGAGGAAGAAGGAAAGGGGGGCTGCGCGCCTTGTCCAATTCGGACCAGAGGGGGGGGGGGGCGCAGGCCTCCTTCCTTTTGGCCTCTCTCCTCTATTCCCGTTTGGCCCAATAAAGCCCATATACTCCCCGGCGAATTCCCGTAACTCTCCGGTACTCCGAAAAATACCCGAATCACTTGGAACCTTTCCGAACTCTGAATATAGTCGTCCAATATATCGATCTTTACGTCTCGACCATTTCGAGACTCCTCGTCATGTCCCCGATCTCATCCGGGACTCTGAACTCCTTCGGTACATCAAAACTCATAAACTCATAATATAACTGTCATCAAAACCTTAAGCGTGCGGACCCTACGGGTTCGAGAACTATGTAGACATGACCTAGAACTGTTTCCGGTCAATAACCAATAATGGAACCTGGATGTTCATATTGGCTCCTACATATTCTACGAAGATCTTTATCGGTCAAACCGCATAACAACATACGTTGTTCCCTTTGTCATCGGTATGTTACTTACCCGAGATTCGATCGTCGGTATCCAATACCTAGTTCAATATCGTTACCGGCAAGTCTCTTTACTCGTTCCGTAATACATCATCCCACAACTAACTCATTAGTTGCAATGCTTGCAAGGCTTAAGTGATGTGTATTACCGAGAGGGCCCAGAGATACCTCTCCGACAATCGGAGTGACAAAACCTAATCTCGAAATACGCCAACCCAACATGTACCTTTGGAGACACCTGTAGAGCACCTTTATAATCACCCAGTTACGTTGTGACGTTTGGTAGCACACAAAGTGTTCCTCTGGTAAACGGGAGTTGCATAATCTCATAGTCACAGGAACATGTATAAGTCATGAAGAAAGCAGTAGCAACATACTAAATGATCGTGTGCTAAGCTAACGGAATGGGTCAAGTCAATCATATCATTCTCCTAATGATGTGATCCCGTTAATCAAATGACAACTCTTTTGTCCATGGCTAGGAAACTTAACCATCTTTGATTCACGAGCTAGTCAAGTAGAGGCATACTAGTGACACTATGTTGTCTATGTATTCACACATGTATTATGTTTCCGGTTAATACAATTCTAGCATGAATAATAAACATTTATCATGAAATAAGGAAATAAATAATAACTTTATTATTGCCTCTAGGGCATATTTCCTTCAGTCTCCCACTTGCACTAGAGTCAATAATCTAGTTCACATCGCTATGTGATTTAGCACCAATATTCACATCTGCATGTGATTAATACCCATAGTTCACATCATCATGTGATCAACACCCAAAGGGTTTACTAGAGTCAATAATCTAGTTCACATCGCTATGTGATTAACACCCAAAAGAGTACTAAGGTATGATCATGTTTTGCTCGTGAGAGAAGCTTAGTCAACGGGTCTGTCATATTCAGAGCCGTATGTATTTCGCAAATATTCTATGTCCACAATGCTCTGCACGGAGCTACTCTAGCTAATTGCTCCCACTTTCAATATGTATCCAGATTGAGACTTAGAGTCATCTGGATTGGTGTAAAGGCTTACATCGTTGTAACTTTTACGACGGGCTCTTTTATCACCTCCATAATCGAGAAACATCTCCTTAGTCCTCACTAAGGATATTCTTGACCCATGTCCAGTGATCTATTTATTAGATCAAAATTGTATTCCTTTGCCAAACACAGAGCAAGGTATACAATAGGTCTAGTTCACAGCATAGCATACGTTATAGAACCTATGACTGAGGCATAGGGAATGACTTTTCATTCTCTTTCTATTTTTTGCAATGGTCGGGTCTTGAGTCTTACTCAACTTCACACCTTGTAACATAGGCAAGAACTCCTTCTTTGACTGTTCCATTTTAAACTATTTCAAAAATTTATCAAGGTATGTACTCATTGAAAAATCTTATCAAGCGTCTTGATCTATCTATATAGATCTTGATGCTCAATGTGTAAGCAGCTTCGCGGAGGTCTTGCTTTGAAAAACTCTTATTCAAGTATCCATTCATGCTATCCAGAATTTTCATATCATTTCCAATTAACAATATGTCATCCACATATAATATTAGAAATGCTACAGAGCTCCCACTCACTTTCTTGTAAATACAGGCTTCTTCAAAAGTCTGTATAAAACCATATGCTTTGATCAACTCATCGAAGCATATATTCCAACTCCGAGATGCTTGCACCAGTCCATAGATGGATCGCTGGAGCTTTCACAACTTGTTAGCACCTTTAGGATTGACAAAACCTTCTGGTTGCATCATATACAACTCTTTTTTAAGAAAACCATTAAGGAATGCAATTTTTGTTTATCCATTTGCCAGATTTCATAAAATGCGGCAATTGCTAACATGATTCAGACAGACTTAAGCATAGATACGAGTGAAAAACTCTCATCGTAGTCAATACCTTGAACTTGTCGAAAACCTTTTGCGACAATTCTAGCTTTGTAGATAGTAACACTAGCAGCGTCCGTCTTCCTCTTGAAGATCCATTTAATCTCAATGTCTCGCCGATCATTGGGCAAGTCAATCAAAGTCCATACTTTGTTTTCATACATAGATCTTATCTCAGATCTCATGGCCTCAAGCCATTTTGCGGAATCTGGGCTCACCATCGCTTCTTCATAGTTCGTAGGTTCGTCATGGTCTAGTAACATAACTTCCAGAACAGGATTACCGTACCACTCTAGTGCGGATCTTACTCTGGAAGACCTACGAGGTTCTGTAGTAACTTAATCTGAAGTTTCATGATCATCATCATTAACTTCCTCACTAATTGGTGTAGTAGTCACAGGAACAGATTTCTGTGATGAACTACTTTTAAATAAGGGAGCAGGTACAGTTACCTCATCAAGTTCTACTTTCCTCCCACTCACTTCTTTCGAGAGAAACTCCTTCTCTAGAAAGGATCCATTCTTAGCAACGAATGTTTTGCCTTTGGATTTGTGATAGAAGGAGTACCCAACAGTTTCCTTTGGGTATTCTATGAAGACGCACTTCTCCGATTTGGGTTCGAGCTTATCAGGTTGAAAACCTTTTTCATATAAGCATCGCAACTCCAAACTTTAAGAAATGATAGCTTAGGTTTACTTCTAAACCATAGTTCATACGATGTCGTCTCAACGGATTTAGATGATGCCCTTTTAACGTGAATGCAGCTGTCTCTAATGCATAACCCCAAAACGATAATGGTAAATCAGTAAGAGACATCATAGATCGCACCATATCCAATAAAGTGCGGTTACGACGTTTGGACACACCATAACGTTGTGGTGTTCCAGGTGGCGTGAGCTGTGAAACTATTCCACATTGTTTTAGTTGAAGACCAAACTCGTAACTCAAATATTCGTCTCCGCGATCAGATCGCAGAAACTTTATTTTCTTGTTACGATGATTTTTCCACTTCACTCTGAAATTCTTTGAACCTTTCAATTATTTCAGATTTATGTTTCATCAAGTAGATATACACATATCTGCTCAAATCATCTTGTGAAGGTCAGAAAATAACGATACTTGCCACGAGCATCAACACTCATTGGATCACATACATCGGTATGTATTATTTCCAACAAGTCAGTAGCTCGTTCCATTGTTCCGAAGAACGGAGTTTTAGTAATCTTGCCCAAAAGGCACAGTTTGCAAGCATCAAATGATTCATAACCAAGTGATTCCGAAAATCCATCTTTATGGAGTTTCTTCATGCGCTTTACACCGATATGACCCAAACGGCAGTGCCACAAATAAGTTGCACTATCATTATTAACTTTGCATCTTTTAGCATTAATATTATGAATATGTGTATCACTACGATCGAGATCCAACAAACTATTTTCATTGGGTGTATGACCATTGAAGGTTTTATTCATGTAAACAGAACAACAATTATTCTCTGATTTTGAATGAATAACCGTATTGCAATAAACATGATCAAATCATATTTATGCTCAACGCAAACGCCAAATAACATTTATTTAGGTTCTACACAAATCTCGAAAGTGTAGGGAGAGTGTGATGATGATCATATGAATCTTGGAACCACTTCCAACAAACATCGTCACTTCACCCTCAACTAGTCTCTGTTTATTCTGTAACTTCTGTTTCGAGTTACTAATATTTAGCAACCGAACAAGTATCAAATACTCAGGGGCTACTATAAACACTAGTAAAGTACACATCAATAACATGTATATCAAATATACCCTTGTTCACTTTGCCATCCTTCTTATCCACCAAATATTCAGGGCATTTCCGCTTCTAGTGACCATTTCCTTTACAGTATAATCACTCAGTTTCAGGCTTTGGTCCAGCTTTGGGCTTCTTCACGGGACTGACAACTTGCTTGCCATTCTCCTTGAAGTTCCCTTTCTTTCTCTTTGCCCTTTTCTTGAAACTAGTGGTCTTGTCAATCATCAATACTTGATGCTCTTTTCTTGATTTCTACCTTCGTCGATTTCAGTATCACGAAGAGCTCGGGAATCATTTTCGTCATCCCTTGCATACTATAGTTCATCACAAAGCTCTACTAACTTCGTGATAGTGACTAGAGAATTCTGTCAATCACTATCTTATCTGGAAGATTAACTTCCACTTGATTCAAGCGATTGTAGTACCCAGACAATCTGAGCACGTGCTCACTAGTTGAGCGATTCTCCTCCATCTTTTAGCTATAGAACTTGTTGGAGACTTCATATCTCTCAACTCGGGTATTTGCTTGAAATATTAACTTCAACTCCTGGAACATCTCATATGGTCCATGACGTTCAAAATGTCTTTGAAGTCCCGATTCTAAGCCGTTAAGCATGGTGCACTAAACTATCAAGTAGTCATCATATTGAGCTAGCCAAACGTTCATAACGTCTGCGTCTGCTCCTGCAATAGGTCTGTCACCTAGCGGTGCATTAAGGACATAATTCTTCTATGCAGCAATGAGGATAAACCTCAGATCACGGATCCAATCCGCATCATTGCTACTAACATCTTTCAACACAATTTTTTCTAGGAACATATCAAAATAAACATATGAAAGCAACAACGCAAGCTATTGATCTACAACATAATTTGCAAAATACTACCAGGACTAAATTCATGATAAATTTAAGTTCAATTAATCATATTACTTAAGAACTCCCACTTAGAAAGACATCCCTCTAATCCTCTAAGTGATCACGTGATCCAAATCAACTAAACCATAACCGATCATCACGTGAAATGGAATAGCTTTCAATGGTGAACATCATTATGTTGATCATATCTACTATATGATTCACGCTCGACCTTTCGGTCTCCGTGTTCCGAGGCCATATCTGCATATGCTAGGCTCGTCAAGTTTAACCTGAGTATCCCGCGTGTGCAAAAACTAGCTTGCACCCGTTGTAGATGGACGTAGAGCTTATCACACCCGATCATCACGTGGTGTCTGGGCATGACGAACTTTGGCAACGGTGCATACTCAGGGAGAACACTTCTTGATAATTAGTGAGAGATCATCTTATAATGCTACCGTCAAACAAAACAGAATAAGATGTATAACAGATAAACATCATATGCAATCAAAATATGTGACATGATATGGCCATGATCATCTTGCGCCTTTCATCTCCATCTCCAAAGTACTGTCATGATCTTTATCGTCACCGGCACGACACCATGATCTTCATCATCTTGATCTATATCAATGTGTCGTCACATGGTCGTCTCGCCAACTATTGCTCTTGCAACTAGTGCTATCGCATAGCGATAAAGTAAAGCAATTATTTGGCACTTGCATCTTATGCAACAAAGAGACAACCATAGAGCTTCTGCCAGTTGCCGATAACTTCAACAAAACATGATCATCTCATACAACAACTTATATCTCATCACGTCTTGACCATATCACATCACAACATGCCCTGCAAAAACAAGTTAGACGTCCTCTACTTTGTTGTTGCAAGTTTTACGTGGCTGCTACCGGCTGAGCAAGAACCGTTCTTACCTACGCATCAAAACCACAACGATAGTTCGTCAAGTTGGTGCTGTTTTAACCTTCTCAAGGACCGGGCGTAGCCACACTCGGTTCAACTAAAGTTGGAGAAACTGACACCCGCTAGTCACCTGTGTGCAAAGCACGGCGGTAAAACCAGTCTCGCGTAAGCGTACGCGTAATGTCGGTCCGGGCCGCTTCATCCAACAATACCGCCGAACCAAAGTATGACATGCTGGTAAGCAGTATGACTTGTATCGCCCACAACTCACTTGTGTTCTACTCGTGCATATAACATCAACGCATAAAGCCTGTGCTCGGATGCCACTGTTGGGGAACGTAGTAATTTCAAAAAAATTCCTACGCACACGCAAGATCATGGTGATGGCATAGCAACGAGAGGGGAGAGTGTTGTCCACATACCCTCGTAGACCGTAAGCGGAAGCATTATGACAACGCGGTTGATGTAGTCGTACGTCTTCACGATCCGACCAGTCCAAGTACCGAACGTACGACACCTCCGAGTTCAGCACACGTTCAGCTCGATGACGATCCCCGGACTCCGATCCAGCAAAGTGTCGGGGATGAGTTCCGTCAGCACGACGGCGTGGTGACGATGATGATGCTCTACCGGCGCAGGGCTTCACCTAAACTCCGCGACGATATGACCGAGGTGGAATATGGTGGAGGGGGCACCGCACACGGCTAAGGAATGATCCGTAGATCAACTTGTGTGTCATGGGGTGCCCCCTGCCCCCGTATATAAAGGAGCAAGGGGGGAGGAGGCCGGCCCTAGGAGGGGGCGCGCCAAGTGTGGAGTCCTACTAGGACTCCCTAGTCCTAGTAGGATTCCACCTCCCTTGTTGGAGTAGGAGAAGGGGAAAGAGGGGGAGAGGAAGAAGGAAAGGGGGGCTGCGCCCCTTGTCCAATTCGGACCAGAGGGGGGGGGGGGCGCAGGCCTCCTTCCTTTTGGCCTCTCTCCTCTATTCTCGTATGGCCCAATAAGGCCCATATACTCCCCGGCGAATTCCCGTAACTCTCCGGTACTCCGAAAAATACCCGAATCACTCGGAACCTTTTCGAACTCCGAATATAGTCATCCAATATATCGATCTTTACGTCTCGACCATTTCGAGACTCCTCGTCATGTCCCTGATCTCATCCGGGACTCCGAACTCCTTCGGTACATCAAAACTCATAAACTCATAATATAACTGTCATCGAAACCTTAAGCGTGCGGACCCTACGGGTTCGAGAACTATGTAGACATGACCTAGAACTATTTCCGGTCAATAACCAATAGTGGAACCTGGATGTTCATATTGGCTCCTACATATTCTACGAAGATCTTTATCGGTCAAACCGCATAACAACATACGTTGTTCCCTTTGTCATCGGTATGTTACTTGCCCGAGATTCGATCGTCGATATCCAATACCTAGTTCAATATCGTTACCGGCAAGTCTCTTTACTCGTTCCGTAATACATCATCCCACAACTAACTTATTAGTTGCAATGCTTGCAAGGCTTAAGTGATGTATATTACCGAGAGGGCCCAGAGATACCTCTCCGACAATCGGAGTGACAAAACCTAATCTTGAAATACGCCAACCCAACATGTACCTTCAGAGACACCTGTAGAGCACCTTTATAATCACCTAGTTACGTTGTGACGTTTGGTAGCACACAAAGTGTTCCTCTAGTAAACGGGAGTTGCATAATTTCATAGTCACAGGAACATGTATAAGTCATGAAGAAAGCAGTAGCAACATACTAAACGATCGTGTGCTAAGCTAACGGAATGGGTCAAGTCAATCACATCATTCTCCTAATGATGTGATCTCGTTAATCAAATGACAACTCTTTTGTCCATGGCTAGGAAACTTAACCATCTTTGATTCACGAGCTAGTCAAGTAGAGGCATACTAGTGACACTATGTTTGTCTATGTATTCGCACATGTATTATGTTTCCGGTTAATACAATTCTAGCATGAATAATAAACATTTATCATGAAATAAGGAAATAAATAATAACTTTATTATTGCCTCTAGGACATATTTCCTTCAGGATGCTCTTTGGGGATGATAAGCTTCGTCCATTGTGGTCTACTCAGTTGATATTGGTCGGGAATGTCCAACCGGTAATATATAGAGCATGTACAGATGAATGAGTCATCATTGTGTTTCGGTGAGGCTGCCAAATGGCAAGCATATTCCGCACTCCATTTCAGTAGGTGTCACACTCGACTCTACATGGAGATAGAAGGAAAGATGGACGGTTGCATGTCCAAGCTGTATACAGAAAGCAGTCGGGTCAGACTGCAACGCTGCTAGTTCAAAGCGGTGGTCTCATATGACTCCTTTTTTTCAGTAATATACATGCGCATAATGGAAATAATTGCAAGGATATCATATCGTGTCACACGGTGTGGGTACATATCGGAATGAAAATATTATTGGTATTAAGTAAAAGTTGGATACCCCCTAAAAAAAAGTAAAAGTTGGATACATGTTGCTGGGAAACAGACAAATAAAGGATAGGCTTAGAAGCTCTATTTTCTACTCCCTCCGTTCGGAATTACTTGTCACGAAAATGGATGTATCTAGATGTATTCTAGTTCTAGATACATCCATTTTGAAGACAAGTAATTCCGAACGGAGGGAGTAGGAGACAAACAAGAAGAACACTGCTTTGAAAGTGGATAATAAATTTAACAGAAACTAAAGAGGCAAAGAATTAGACTAAAGCATGAAAACACGACCATCTAAAGCCCTGGCATCAAGTGACTCCCAAAAGGTCGCATACATTTCACCGTTGTGGCCTGTATCCATGGTAAAATTGTTGGGAGTAGAATAACAGGAGCTAAGGAAATCTACCGCGACCTGACCAATAGTAGTGTATGGATGAACGATGCCGACAATGCGAACTACATTTGTGTGCACGTAGGCTGCATGCTGGGGAAGCTGAATTCTAGGACGTGACATTGTGAGCTAGAGGTGGTGAAGCCTGAACCCAGCGGCTTGTTTATATAGGCCTAGTTGTTACTGTTTTACCATTCGTAGTATATGGATGCATGTGTCGGCCGATTACTCTTTTTATCTTTTTTAATGAAGTGCATGCGTGCGCACTGCATGCGGCAGGTATGTTCATGGGGTTGCATGCGTGCACTGCATGCAGCGGGGCATATTCATCGGGTGCATGCGGCGGTGTATATTCATTGGGTTGCATCATGCGACAACGAACTCTCATCGGATTGCACGCATACACTGCATGCATCGATGTATTTCCGTTCGAGTGCATGCGTGCACTGCATGCCCCCGTGTGCTTCCATTCGACTATATGTCGATACCCTTCATCGTTTGATTGTGCATGCGGGCGTCTGGTGTGCTAAGGCCTACACGCTAGTGTCATCTACACAACGATTAGGCTAGCAGTGGCATGTACAACCAGTAGAAGGTCACAGGAGCGCTAGCAAAGAGAGTCAACAACATGGATAGAAAATAAGCAAAAAAAAAACAAACAAAAACTCACCAGTTCGCACAAAGCCATCAGACATGGAAGAAGAACCAGCAGTAATGGTCGAACCTACAGAAAAGAAAAAAACAAGAAGTTAGCCACCTCATTCAAAACAGCAGCAAGGAACACACAAAAACAATCAGAGGGACTCCCACATGTGCAGCAAGAACTCAACGCACTCATCAACAGTGCAATCAACAGGTCGCTTCCCCAACGAAATCTCCCGACGGCGAACATCAAGATCTCCATAGTCAAAACGCTGGCGGCCTACAAAATGAAGTAATCAAATAAGCTGACCACACAGCAAGCAAACAAGTAAAAGAACAATCCAAACAAAACCGCAAGCACACGAAAGTAAATAAACCCACCAGCCCGGCGAGCCGCAGAGCGGAGAGGCCGGCCTGAACCAACTCCAGCCAGCTGACCACGCACCGCAACGGCTGCCGCCCCGGACGAAGAAGCCGCAGAAGAAACAGGCATGCCCGCACGGCGCACACGGACAATAACGGACGCTCGAATCCCAGGAGGACGACCCCGGCGACGCGGTCTAGACCGCGCAGAAACAGGAGCAACCTTCGGCAGGCGAACAAACAGCAGCACTATTGGAAAGGGAAGACCGCAGGTGGGAGCAACCAGAATGGTGGAAGGCAAACTCAGGGACAGCCCGTATTTATAGGAAGCAGAAGAGAAGCAGAAGACAAACCGAAAACAACCACAGAAGATGATGCAGAAGCGCCCAGAATTCTGTACACAAGCGGTAACCGACAGAATATAAAATCCGGAGACTGCATGCGGCAACCGACTCGAAGAATAAAAGGCGTGCCCAACTCGATCTCTCCCATGCAGCCAACCAGAAACTGGAGAGAACACGCAACATGCAACCAATAGAAAACCTGGTCCTCATTTTTTTATATTTTCCAGCAGAAATCGCTGCACGCACACATCCATGTACCTGGTGAAATCCCCCAATAAACCACGTGTCAACCACACATTGGTCCGATTATGATGTTAAAAAAATTCAAAAAAACGTGGTAAACTAAACCTGGCCAGGTTTAGTATATGTAGAATGTACCATGACGACTTTGTTGTGTTCTCTTCGAAAATAAATCTATTTGACCCATGTTATAGTCGCAGTATAAATTATCTGGAAAAAAGAAACAAAAATTGGCAAAAATTTAAAAGGTTCATAGATTTTCAAAAAGGAGTTCACGGATTTTCAAAGAAATGTTCACGAACATAAAAAATGTTAATAAAATTTCAAAAAAAAAATCACATTTTCGAAAAAATTCACAGAATTTGAAAAAAGTTCATCGATTCTTGTAAACAAAAGTTCACGAGTTTGAAAAACCTTCACCAGATTTTGAAAAAATGTTCACGGATTTGAATAAAGTTCATTTATTTTGATATAAAAGTTTATGGATTCAAAAAAAGTTCATTGCTTTTGACTTAAAATGGTCACAAATTTGAAAAAAGTTCAAACAATTTTAAAAAAGGTTCACAGATTTTCAAAAGAGTTCAGGAATTCAAAAAAAGTTCATCAATATTGAAAAATTTTCACCGGATTCTGATGAAAAAAGTTCACTTATTTTAAAAATAGAAAAGAAAAAAGGAAAAGAGAAAAGAAAAGAAAAAACAAGAAAGAAGAAAAGAAGAAAAAGAATGTGAGAACCCACATAAGGTGGGTTCGCTAGTTGGCTACTGGCGCTAGCTCAAAACGGTGGGGTCGCGGAATCGAATCATTCACACCACCTTTTTTTGGCAGCTTGAAAGCAGAAGAAAAGAGGGTCACTGGGCCGGCCCAACAATGAGGGGAGGGTGTGCGCTCGTTTGCGCCGATGCCTGTAACCGGCGCAAGGGGCGCCGAATAGGATTTGGCTCCGGCTGAACTAGATGTGGTCAATCAATACAAGCGAATCAACCTACGGTTGGATGGTTTGGAGGATAGTGGTATCCCCAACCTACCAGGGTTCAAATCTTCGTGCTCGCATTTATATTGGATTTATTTCAGAATTTTTGGCGATGTGCGTTCAGTGGGAGAAGATGTTTCGTCAGCTACGAGACACCTACGGACTACATAAAATCTCAAGATGATATGTCGGCTCAGTCTCTCAGAGGTGCTCATAGGGATAGGGTATGCGTGTGTGCGTTCATAGAGGTAAGTATATGTGCGTATATATGAGCGCTTGTGTCTGTGGTGTGTTGAAAAAAACGCCTTCTTTTTTTGCGAATATACCAACAACACCTTGACAACGACAACATGGCGTAGGGAGTAATTCTATTACTAACAGCCATCATTATGGTCGGTTATTACATCGTGGCTCATAACATCCATGGTACTCAACATCCTGGTCGTCCCATATAAGGCGTGGATGAGGAAAAATCTAGGACAAAAGAACAACATTTCGCAGAAATCACTAAATCCCCGTAAAATGAACGGTTTATCAATCTCACGAACATTTTCAAATTTATGTACATTTTTGAATTCATGATTTTCTTAAATCTGTGATGTCTTTTTAAATTCATAAATAATTTTAAAATTTTGAAAAATATAAATGTCACAAAATGGAATAAATTTGAAATTCTGGAACATTTCTTAAAATAAATAAAGATTTCTTCAAATTTTGCGAAACTTTTCTGGAAACCATGATTTTTTAAATTCCAACACATTTTAAAAATTCACAATTATTTTTATTTTTTGGAGGATTTTTAAAATTAAAAAGTAATGAAAACATGAATTATTTTACAATTTTCAACTGTAGTTGTTTTTTAGACGGGTTAGAAAAAAACTAATCTAGCTTTATGTAGAGTAGCACGCACCAACCAAACTGAATGGATCGGCCAATTTAACCAGCCCAGTACGCCCCTGAGGAGAGGAGGGCTGACTGATCGTCTTCCCACACGCTATGCATAAATTAGCAGCACCTGAGAAAGATCGAACTCATTAGATAAGGGGTATCCCTTGCAAAGGTCGCTACCATCTTCTCATGGATGACAAGTGGTTTAGGATCATATGGGTTTTTAATGTTTTTTGGTAGATACATTCTTCAAAATGTTTTATACCTTAAATCGTGCGTCCGTTTTAATCGTTGGATTCCTCGCGTTGAGACTTTCGAAACTAAATATCATGTTTCATAAAAAAACAAAAAGACGATAGAAAAAAACAGTGGAAACACTTTTTTATTTTTATTTTTTTCTTTTCGAGAGGCACAATTATGCTTCTCAAGGAAGCAAATTTGTGTCTGCACGAGAATCAAATATGTGCCTCTCATGAAAAGATGCATTTTTCTCTTCTGAGAGACACATATTTGACTCCCACGAAAGCAAATCCATGCGTCCACAAGAAATAAACATGTGCCTCTAGGAAATGCATATCGAAGTTTTTCAATACACATTATACATTTTTAATATACATGCTTAACATTTTTTCCATATACGTTGGACATTTTTCAAATAGATGTGTTAACTTTTTTTAAATAAATGTCAAACATTTTCAAATTCATGTCGAACATTTTCTTTTGATATTTTCCTAATATTATGCAAACCAATTTTTTTACTTTGTATTAACATTTTCATTAAATTCCATCAATATATTTTTGAAATGTGTGAAAATTGTTTTAAAATTGCTAGCTCTGACACTTTGAGACCCTTCCCGGTGCTCCATGGTGTACAAGTGCTAAGTATGTCACATAAGAATATGAAAAACTGACATGAAAAAGCAAGTAAAAAGGAGAGAGAGCACTTTGATGACCTCACGAAGAAACTATGCAAGCATATGACCCAATACAAAACACCTTTGCATGAAGAAGTTTAGTGGTTACACAATTAAATTAAAAAATTAGCTACAAAAGGCTAAGCACATATACATTGTAGAGTTTAGTTGCTAAGTCGTTTCATGTAGCATCTCATTTAAGCACGTGAATCGGGGAGGCTTCAAAGGAAAAGTGGTTGTTGGTGTGGTAAAATCAACAACACATCCGACCCATAAATACTTATCGAATCACTCCTTTGCACCTAGCTGCACAGTCCCAATGAGTATAAAAGCTAAATGATAGAGGCAAAGGTGTATTGATGTCCTCATCACTAAACACTTACAACAACATGGTAAAATTTATGCTTGTCCATTTTTATATTATTGCACTAGGTGTATATAGAGGTGGCACTTAGCTTGGCTTACCAGGATGATGATCACCGTTGGGCATGAGGCGCAGTGGGAACATGAGTTCGAGCTGGGAGCACGTACACGAGGGATCCAACAAGCTTGTGGTACCACCCTTGGCTGCCTAACTTCCTGCATTAGAACTATCTTGCCCCATGTCGGGAGATCACACTGATCATTTTCATGCTAACTGTTGAGCAATGCTCTCTCACCCACACCAAGTCCATACTCAAGATCAACCAATGTGCCATCACTCTAGGCAAGCCAGTAAAGATGAAGATGATCGTGCACTAGTGCAGAACCGGCCTTTAGTGCCGGTTCGTGACGGCCTTTAGTGCCGGTTCGCCAACCGGCACTAAAGAGTGGGGACTAAAGGTCCCTCCTTTAGTACCGGTTCGTCACGAACCGGCGCTAAAGTGCCACCACGTGGCACGAGCCAGGCCCGGGTGCGCGTAGGTCTTTAGTACCGGTTGGTAACACCAACCGATACTAAATGTTTGGGTGTTTTTCTTAATTTTTCCTTTAATTTTGTGTTTTCAATTTAATTTAGTGATTGTTTTACATTATAATGAGTTGTTAAATCTATATCCATATTATACTTGATCACCTAATTAGGTGATCAAGTATAATATATATGGATATGGCATATATACTTGATCACTTAGGTAGGATCCATCCAGCTGAAACTAATCTGCGATTTCTTTCATTAAATGATATAATAACTCATCATCATATCATCATATTAATATAAAAACTCTTGCATCATATCATCAACATGAGTATACATATACTCTAGCTAGCTAGCTAAAAATCATCGTAGTCGTCATTATCACTATTTAATTATCATAGTCATTACCGTTATCTAATCACCACCAACACTAGCTTAAAGAAGAAACATTCACTTGTACCAGAAGAAAAATATCATCGAGTTCAACATGATTGTCATGATATTATAAGCGTTTATATATAACACCACAAAAGCAAATCACTCTTTGAGATTAAGTTCAAAACGAAGAACACGGACATGAAATGACAAGTACTAAGAGCATGAACTAGCTAAATCACTCCTGCTGCTCTCTCTCAGGTAAAATAGCATAAAACATGTATAGCTCTCCCGATTCATCATACTGGAGCATGCAGATGAACCTGTCTCCTAATCGTGGGCTGCGCTTCTCATTGCTGCCCCCTAGTACTTCTCTGCGATCGTTAACAATTTTCCTCTAATCTTTCACTATTAAGCATTCATCGCTTCTAGAAATCCTGAATGCACTCATGTGTAATGCATGATATCTTGGCCGTAAGCTAACAATTGACATACGACCTTTAATCTCGATCCCCTGAGGCACAACTGTCATTGGGAGTCCTTGTTGAAGAACATCATATAGTACTTAATTAATATACTTAGCAATAAAAGTTTAGCAAAAAAAATTATGTATGCAAAAGATGCACTGAGGACAAATAGTAAAAATCTTACCATCATTCCTAAATTGATATAACCGTAGTTCAATACGATCACTATTGATCGCACGTTTTGAGTACTAACATTTCTAAGTCCAGAAAGAAAATTTGTCTTGACAGTATGAAGATCCTCAAGCCATGAAACATAATGACTTATCTCCTCACAGTTTAGTTCAGCTCCGAGACAGTAGTAGGTCATGTCTACCAAGCGCCGGCATGTTTGCTTGAATAGAAATAAGCTGTCAACAGAAATAAGTTGTCAATTATTTTTGAATAAACAATATCAAAGACAAAAATATAGTTGAGAAGAATTCACATAATGGTAGAACTGGAGGCGTCTGCACATCGACCCATATGTCTCTATTACCTTCAATATCATCTTCCGGACGAATATCAAAGGTGATAACCATATCAGGCTCAAATTCATAAGCCTTGCATAGTGCTTGCCAAGTTTTGCATTCAAAATAGGTGTACGTCTTTGCATTGTATACTTTGACGTTGAAAGTATAACCATGCTCAGTTTTCAGGTAAACTCTCTTTACCTCCATAGTTTTCATATCATTGAAACCTATCTTATCCAAGACAAAAAATTTTGCATGGCAGGGATGCGCTACTAGAATAGTGAAAATTAAAAATTATAAGTCAGGCAAATGAAGCATATATAAGTCATGCTTAATTACGAAAAAAGACTTGTCGTTGTGACTTACTGTATCGAATTCGAAGGTCTCATCCAGCTTGATGCTGAATCGCCTATCATCAACAAGGAAATTTCTGTCGCACAGGCCGCGTTGGTCATTACAGTATTCGCACATAATGAAATTTTTTCCGTCGTCAGACGACATTTCCTATATATGTTCATATAGGCGAAACATTAAACACTTACTAATTCAATTAATTTAACTAGTTCAACTAAGCATTTACTAAAAATAAACTAGTTATATTAATTCAACTAGTTCAAATAATCTCATATACCTAAATTTTCTTACTAAAAATAAACTAGTTATATTAATTCAACTAGTTCAAACAATCTCATATACCTAAATTTTCTTATTAAAAATAAACTAGTTCTATTAATTTAACTAGTTCAACTAAACATTTACTAAAAATAAACTAGTTATATTAATTCAACTAGTTCAAATAATCTCATATACCTAAATTTTCTTACTAACAATAAACTAGTTA
>NC_041381.1:568770182-568799153 GCF_002162155.2 Triticum dicoccoides | reverse complement strand
CGCACGGCGACGACGGGGACGACGACGACGGGCGGCGACGACGGGGACGGCGACGACGGGAGGCAGGGGCGGCGAGGGCGCGGCGGGGACGGCGATCGAGGACGGCGAGGGCGACGGCGCGGCGTCGTCGGCGTCGTCGGCGATAGATCGAGTCGCGTGAGAAGAAGTGGAGAAATGGTTGACGATGGAACTGGTTTTTCGTAAGTGTAGTATTTATAGAAGGGGCCTTTAGTATCGGTTGGAGCCACAAACCAGTACTTAAGGCCAATTTTGGCCAGGCCAAGCAGCGGGAAATGAGGACCTTTAATACCGGTTGGTGGCCCCAACCGGTACTAAGAGGGTGTTTGGTTACATGGACTTATTGGTGTAGGGACTTAAATAAGTCCCTTTAAGTCCCACCTAAACCAAACAGGAGGGACTTATAGGGACTTAAAGTGGGCATTTGAGACTTATGAAATAAGACTCTCAAGGAGGGACTTATAGGGACTTATAGTTGTAATATGGTCTTTTAGTCCATGTTAAGTCCCAGGAACCAAACAGGTAGGGACTTATTAGGGACTTGGGACTTATAAGTTGGGACTAAAAAAAGTCCTAAGAATTATGAACCAAACAGGGCCTAAAGCCCCTCCATTAGTACCTTTTGGAGCCACCAACCTGTACTAAAGACCGTGCGCTGCCACCCACGATGCGCTATTTTTAGTCCCACCTCGCCGAGCGCAGGGCAGCCGCACTGATTTATAAAACCAGCCGCAGCTGCCCTTTCGAACTCCTCTATATAGCAGGCTTCTGGGCCTAACTTTGGCGTGCTGCCCTGTGAGCTTGCTGGTCCTTATAGGCCTAAATTTGCACACCCTAGGTCTGGCAGGCCCACCGGGCAGCGCCCCAACAATTTTTTTATATTTTTTTCTTTTCTGCATTATTTATTTTCTTCTATTTATTTTTGAGTAATTTTTTATATAGTTTTTTCTTTTCTGCTTTATTTGTTTTTTTCTATTTATTTCTGAGTAGTTTTTTTGCTGTATTTAGTTTCTTTGTGAATATTTTTGCTTTATATATTTTTTTCCTTTTCTGCATTATTTATTTTCTTCTATTTATTTTTGAGTAAATTTTTTATATAGTTTTTTCTTTTCTGCTTTATTTTTTTCTTCTTTTTATTTCTGAGTACTTTCTTTTGCTGTATTTAGTTTTTTCTGAATATTTTTGCTTTATATAGTTTTTTTCTTTTCTGCATTATTTATTTTCTTCAACATTTTCAGAGTTTGTTTTGTAGTGATTTTCATTTTCACGGTCATTTAGCTCTGATCTAAACAAATCGGTGACTGAAAAACAGCAAACGATGTCAGAACGTGTTGGAAATTGATGACGTCGCTTCGAATGCTGCATAATGCCGGCTCAAAAAAAGTTTGGAGTTCAAATAAGTTAAAAAGAATGAAGTGCCCGTGTAACTGATGAGTTCTCGCCCGAAATCCTGATACTCCGAAAAAGATTGTCCAGTTTGTACACGAAGTTCGTCCAGTTTTTGCCGTGACCATCTCTACTCTTTCACACATGCTATGCGGGTGAAATGATGATACCTTCAACATTTTCAGAGTTTTTTTTGTAGTGATTTTCATTTTCACGGTCATTTAGCTCTGATCTAAACAAATCGGTGACTGAAAAACAGCAAATGATATCAGAACTGTTGGGGAACGTAGTAATTTCAAAAATTTCCTACGCACACGCAAGATCATGGTGATGCATAGCAACGAGCGGGGAGAATGTGTCCACGTACCCTCGTAGATCGAAAGCGGAAGCGTTAGAACAACGTGGTTGATGTAGTCGTACGTCTTCACGGCCCGACCGATCAAGCACCGAAACTACGACACCTCCGAGTTCTAACACACGTTCAGCTCGATAACGTCCCTCGAACTCCGATCCAGCCGAGTGTCAAGGAAGAGTTCCGTCAGCACGACGGCGTGGTGACGATCTTGATGTTCTACCGTCGCAGGGCTTCGCCTAAGCACCACTACAATATTATCGAGGAGGACTATGGTGGAGGGGGGCACCGCACACGGCTAAGAGATCCAAGGGATCAATTGTTGTTGTGTCTAGAGGTGCCCCCTGCCCCCGTATATAAAGGATCAAGGGGGAGGGGGCGGACGGCTAGGAGGAGGCGCGTCAAGGAGGAGTCCTACTCCAACCGGGAGTAGGATCCCCCCCCTTTCAAGTAGTAGGAGTAGGAGTCAAGGAAATGGGGAAGAGAAGAGAAGGAAGGAGGGGGCGCAGCCCCTCCCCCTAGTCCAATTCGGACT
Source organism: Triticum dicoccoides (assembly GCF_002162155.2). Taxonomy (NCBI): domain Eukaryota; kingdom Viridiplantae; phylum Streptophyta; class Magnoliopsida; order Poales; family Poaceae; genus Triticum; species Triticum dicoccoides. The sequence goes on along the minus strand of NC_041381.1, from coordinate 568,796,862 downwards.
AGGCCTTGGGGGGGCCCAGCCTCTCCTCTCTCTTTCCCCTAAAGCCCAATAAGGCCCATATACTCCCCGGCGAATTCCCGTAACTCTCCGGTACTCCAAAAAATATCCGAATCACTCGAAACCTTTCCGAACTCTGAATATAGTCGTTCAATATATCGATCTTTACGTCTCGACCATTTCGAGACTGCTCGTCATGTCCCTGATCTCATCCGGGACTCCAAACTCCTTCGGTACATCAAAACTCATAAACTCATAATATAAATGTCATCAAAACCTTAAGCGTGCGGACCCTACGGGTTCGAGAATAATGTAGACATGACTGAAACACGTTTCCGGTCAATAACCAATAGCGGAACCTGGATGCTCATATTGGCTCCCACATATTCTACGAAGATCTTTATCGGTCAGACCGCATAACAACATACGTTGTTCCCTTTGTCATCGGTATGTTACTTGCCCGAGATTCGATCGTCGGTATCTCAATACCTAGTTCAATCTCATTACTGGCAAGTCTCTTTACTCGTTCCGTAATACATCATCCCGCAACTAACTAATTAGTTGCAATGCTTGCAAGACTTATAGTGATGTGCATTACCAAGTGGGCCCGGAGATACCTCTCCGACAATCGGAGTGACAAATCCTAATCTCGAAATACGCCAACCCAACATGTACCTTCGGAGACACCTATAGAGCTCCTTTGTAATCACCCAGTTACGTTGTGACGTTTGATAGCACACAAAGTGTTCCTCCGGTAAACGGGAGTTGCATAATCTCATAGCCATAGGAACATGTATAAGTCATGAAGAAAGGAATAGCAAAATACTAAACGATCAAGTGCTAAACTAACGGAATGGGTCAAGTCAATCACATCATAAGGAGATGAAGAACAAATATTCCTCACCCAGGATGACGAATAGTCTTATATATATATATATATATATATATATATATATATATATATATATATATATATATATATATAGTATTACTATTCATCACCCAGGATGCAGAATAAGTTATTCTTCACCCGAGGTAATCTTACGATTATTTCATAATTAAATTACGTTTTGAATTCAAATAGTTACATTCCTATTGAGTCACTACGTAAAATTTGACATAAGAAAATAAAAATATAGATCATAAGACAACAAAATTTGTAGTTTATGTGTATTTTAGACTATGTTTTTACGTTTTTAATTTTACATAACATCAAATATTTTTTACGGCAATTATATATTTTCTTACGGTCCCTTTTTACGTCGGAAATAAGATAAAACTTACAGAACGTGAAATTACGATGCATTGATGGTAAAATAGAGGGGGGTGAAGAATAACTATTCCTCACCCAGGGTGACGAATAGCGCGGCCCTATATATATACCCCTGCTCTCAAAAGAAATAAAACTGAGCAAGTCCTCAAAGACCACCCGAACTGCTCGACAGGTCCACGATAGATGGCTTTGAGACATTTCTGACCTTGGGTGAAAATTAGTTTGAAACGCTGCCAGATGTCCAAAAAGAAAAGTTTGAAACGGTGCCATTTTACAGAGTGTCACCATCACTCATCTCCAACGAGACGAACATCATGTGCTACTATCAGACACCTTGTTCTTCTGTGCTGGCTTGCAAAGAGTGATGGCACGACTTGGTTGACCTGCAGCATGTACGTATTTGGTGCCAGGGCAACACGTGCATGGTGTACTGCTCGACCGTCAGCGTGGAAACAATCAGTGTGATCTCGGCATATAGGAAGACTTGAACAAAACACTGTAGTGCGTGTAACCGAGGAATTCCACTAGCCAACGCTGGCAGCAAAACCTTGTCGGATCGGCTCGCGTGCGTGCTCTCAGCTTGGACTCATGTTCCCGGTGCATCCCATGCCTAGCAATAGATGGCCATCATCCTCTTAGGCCACTTCTATATATACACCCAATAGCAGCAAAGGACTGATTCGACGTGTATTTAAAAGGCCAGGTGTGCGTGTTGTAAGTTGTAAGTGTTTAGCTTCTATACTCGTTGGGACCGTGTAGGTATGTGCAAAGGAGTGATTCGATCGTGTATTTATCGGCCGGGTGTGTTGGTGATTTTACACCTCAGCAACCGCTTGTGCAATTATTCCCTCCGTCCCAAAATAAGTGTCTTGAGCTTAGTACAAATTTATATTAGAGCTAGTACAAAGTTGAGACACTTATTTTGAGACGGAGGGAGTATTTAACTCCGGGGTACAACTAATAGCAATTCCAATAAAAGATTATATTTTATATAACTACATGGTCTTGTGTGCAATCTTGGTGTAGACGTGCAATCTAGGCCCAGGGCGACTCCTCCATCTGCCGCCGGTCCCTTGATCTCCTCCCTCCCTCCCCGCCGCCACATGAGGCCGATGCCAGGAAAGCCAATGGCGCAGCCAGGGATTGGCGGTGGTGCTTGCGCTGCTCCTCCCGATTTGGGGTAGAGAGCTCAGATTTGGGGCAGCGGCCCTCTGCAGTGGGTTGCAGCTCACTGGATCGGGCGGCCGACGGCTAACCTGCAGGTTGGAGCCGGAGCTTTGTTGCCCCGGCGGCCGACGACGCCGAATCTGGCAGCTGCATCTCGTCCCAACTTGGTGCGTTTCAGCCCGGCCGTATCTTGGCCATGCTCGTCTAGCCGGTCAAAGGGCTGTGGGTGGAGTGAGTGGTGGGGGTCTAGACCGGGATAACTCCATGGTCGGCTATGGTCGGCTACGACGACAACAGCGGAGGGTGCCGGTTTTCTTTTTAGAGCGTCAGTCGGTCGAGTCTGCCCTACCACTTCCTACCACACTGCTACACGGGTGAAAACCCTAACTGCAGTGGGCGGAAACGGCGCTCGGGGCGTTGTGTCCTTGAAGGCGTCACCATGAGAGCATTGTGGTGGTGGGCATCGTGTGGGCTCGTTAGCAGCGGCAGATGGTGTGCCCGTCTCCCTCCAGTGGCATCCGCTTCGGGGGAAACTCTAGATCTGGGTGTCTCGGATCAGATGATGACAAAGACTTCGGCGTCGTTCTCCCTCTTGGGGTCATTGTTTTGGAGCAGGTGATGACTGAAGGGGCCACTAGGTGGAGCGGTGTTGTATCTACCACATCGAAGACGACGGGTTTCGACGGCATGGCGTAGTGGAGTCTCGGTGTTGGACGCGGGCTGATGGACACATGTAGGTTGGTGGTGCTCTCTGGCGTCGTGGTGGCGCCGACGGCAGTTGGGTCTGACAAGCTCAATGTGTTGATCACTCCTGGAGATGGTACGGTGGAAGATGGCGGCGGCGGATCCAAAGCGTGCACATGCGGTGCACGCTGGGGTTGGCCAGACCGGGTGGTGCTCTTGGCCCGATGGGGGGCAACTACGTGAGGCCACGGGATTAGATAGTGCGCGTTCATGTGCTGCACGCACATTATCAAGATTGTAGCTATTGCAACTTTGTTCATGAGATGGGTGGCTTCGGGTTGATCCATATATTCATGTTGTGAGACTCTGTTGAGTAGTATTAAAAATGGTTGCATGCATCGATTGATGCAGAGGCCAACTGGGGTTATCCTCCTTTAAAAAAAAAGTTATAGACATGTTATGTATATGATTAATGATGGACATGATGATGTTTAGGTGTAGATATAGAAAACTGTTACTCATAATGGTCTATCAGTTATGATATATTGAATACAACTCAGAAACCAGGCTTTCATCCCGCTTTACTGTACAAAGCAAGCACAGAACAAAGTACACGCCGGAATGGAACAAGGCCATGGGATAATCCTCATACAACGCTGATCCCAAGATAACCAGATCAAACAAGGCGCATGAGACTACGCTACACAAATTGAGCATATGAAGAATGGAGCACAATGCGGCGCTACGTCCTAAAACGCAACACTCCACGACAACGCCCCCAAATAGCACCACCACCCTGCACTCGTCCATCAAGACGCATCCGCCACCGGGACTCCACTGCACCATGCCGCCGAGACCCACCGGTGTCGACGCGGTAGATACGACGCCCCTCCACCTCTGGACCCCTCCAGCCAACACTTGCTCCAAGAACGATGCCCCCAAGAGGGGGTGTGATGCCAGACGCCACCACCTTCCGATCCGGGAGACCCAGATCCATGGGTTTCCCCCGGAGCAAACGACCCTTCCCGACGAGTCTACGCGGTGATCCAATGCCGCTACGCCATCACGATCTCTTCAGCAGATATGAGCTTCAAAACAATGCCTCCAATACGGTCGACACCACATGCCACCACTATCTGGTCCTATGCTATGTTCTATGTGTTTTTTCACTTGTAGGGTATCTCTCCAGTCAATGCATTTTACGAACCCCTGAGTCAAGGTACCATAAGCATGACGAACCCAAAAACCAAGAAGCATGTTGCTCCTGTCGAGCTGTGTCCGATACTCAGAACACTTTACAAAATTCTAATCAAGAGGTTGGAATGATCTTGGATCACCATTGTTGCCTCCTTTTGTTACAATTTTTCTTTTGTTACAGTTCTGTTGCCTCTTATAGTTGTAAGAATTTTCTTTACTACTTACGAATTTGCCGGGAGCTTGGAATCAGTTCGATTCTTGAGGCGATATGAGACGAATCAATGTCCGATCCACGGGAAAGAATGGAGATGGCACATCGCCACTCCCTCTACCGACCTTCTCTCCTCGGCCTGCCTAAAGGTGATACCAAGCCGTAGATGCAATCCTTATTTATGCAGAAACGTTGTGAGTTTGCATGGTTTGCTGATCCTTTTGTCGGTGTGCCCGCAAGTGCATATTTGTAGTATATGCTTATACCTATAGTGCAGCGCACGAGATGAGTTTTTTAAATAGCAAGGCAAGACAAACTTCTTATCGTCCGAGTTGACGCCCACCTGTATATACAACCCTTGATTCAATTGTATTTATTGCTTAGATGGGAGACGAGGTACCTGTGATTCTTTTGAACTTAACTCGTTGCCACTGCTAGTTTAGTTGAGCGGCAGTGTTTACTTCAGAAACAGAGGACGCATGTAGTTTTGTATATGTAATGCTTGTATGCATGTGATGGCTGGTCACAAGTTTTGCGCTTCCGAAGAGCGTGCTAGTCTGAGATTCATTGTAATGTAATGCCTGTATGAAGTGTCCCACTATTAGCCTCAGGTGAAATTTAGTCTGTTACACGGCCAATTTACAGTCTCATGGTATTGTCTGCTCATCACACATGTCTCCAACGAGACGAGCATCGCGTGCTAAGATCACCGTCTTCTATGCTGGCTTGCCAAGAGTGAGGCAACCTTGGCTAATCTGGTGAATGTAGTTGGTGTCATAGCACACAGGTCCACTGTCTTGCTCGAGCTCGACCGTCAGCGTGGAAATGATCAGCATGATCTCGACATATCGAAGGGGTTGAAGGAAGTCTCCTAGCCAAAGCTCGTACGAAAACCTTATTGGATCCACTTGTGTGCGTGCTCTCAGCTCGAACTTGTGATCCCGGTGCATCCCATGCCTAGCAATGATCATCATCCCCTTAGACCAAGTCAGTGCCACTTCTATATACACACCCAGCGGCATCAATGAGAAAAATGGGCAAGATTGTAGTTTCAACGTGTGATTTCTAAGAGCTTTATACTCGTTGGGGCCTTGTAGGTAGGTGCAAAGGAGTGATTTGACATGATGTATTTATGGGTTGTGTGTGCTGTTGATTTCGCCACCTCAACAACCGCTTGTCCAATTACTTGCCTACCATGGTACACTTGGTATCAGACCTAGCAATTTTAATGAAAGAGTATTCCTTATATGACTACTAGACGGTAAGGCGCGCTCGGCTGCGCCTAGCTATATAGCTAGGTCTGGTGGATGCGATTTTCTTTTGTCGAGACAGAGGCAAAATATTTGTCTCATCCATTAATTAAGCAGAAGAGCGAAGCAGTTTATCTATGGTTGCCCGTATAGCCCCACATGTAGTTAACACTTGTACCTTCTCAGGCACTCCAAAATTCTTTATGATTCTGAAATCCTCTTTTTTGCATTTAATATATTCATTTTAGCTAGAACCTCGCTCAGGTCTTGATCTAGTAAAGCCAAACATATACTCCCTCCGTTCTGGATTAGTTGACTCGGATTTGTATAGATACAAATGTATCTAGACAGTTTTAGTGTTAGACAAATCTAACTCAACTAATTTGGGGCAGATGGAGTATTGGCTAAATCAAAACATGATCCAAAGAATCCCTTGATGTTCACCACATCAGTCATCATTGGCGCTACACAATGATTCACCTTTTGCAAATTTAAGCCAAGAGTTCAACAATTTAAGTTATACATCTGTTGCATCGTGATAGATGACAACGTATAACAGAAGATATTATACAAAATTATTAAGCCACTTGGTTCCTAGCTACTCACACAATTGCAGGGAGAGCTTGGTACTGTAGAAACTTGTGAAGTGCCTCAACCCTCCAGAAGGAGGGCCACGTTGTATATATTGATAGAGTAGGGCATATCCCACGTCCGCATACAGAGAGGTTGTTATAGATCGACCGAAGGCTGTCGACATGATTCCCACGTTGAGATACTATAGATAGAATCAACACAAATATAAACAACCTAACTAACTATGGCGCATAGGAGTCTAGAAGATATTCCAACACCCTCTCTTAATCATAGTTTTATCAAGTTGATATTACACTTAAATCTTCTAGACTTCATGTGGGCAATGCCTCTGTGAATCCAACTGCAACCTGATCTTTAGAATAAATAAAACGAATATCCAGTTCTTTGTTTTCAACACGTTCTCTGACGAAATGAAAATATATCTCAACGTGTTTAGTTCTGGCACGAAACACTAGATTAGCAGACAAATAATTAGTCACACCATAAGAAAGAAGTTTGCACTAAGGCAACCCCAAGTTCTTTGAGTAGGGAATGCACCCAGAAAACTTCTGCTATAGCATTTGCTTGGGCTTTGTACTCTGCTTCAGTATTGGACCTAGCAATTGTAGCTTGTTTATTTGCACACCATGATATTAAGTTTGACCCAAAGAAAATTGCAAACCCACCAGTGGTCCTTCTGTCATCCAAACAGCCAGTCCAATCAACATTGGAGAAATTAATAACAAGAGTTGAAGCTGACTTGTTGAATGTTAAACGAGTGGTCAAGGTGTTCTTGACATGCCTCGGTATGCGCGTTTGCTGCTGACAATGAGTGGTTGGTGCATGGAGAAACTGATAAATTTTATTAACTTTAAATTGATGTCAGGTCTAGTAAAGGTCAAGTATTGAAGAGCACCAACAATATTTCTGTAGACTGTAAGTTGCAAAGATGTTGCGAGTTTGAACGGTTTGTTGATCGTTATATCTGTGTACCCGCAAGTGTGTGGTGTTTGCCTATATGTATATATGTATGGTGTTGAGTACGATGATGAGTTATTTTAGCACAAGGAGTGTTGATGCCCACCTGTACATACAACCCTTGATTCAATTTGCTTAGCTGGGAAGAGAGGCACCTGTAATTCTTTTGAACTTCGTAAAAAAAATTGAGTTGGTTGAACTTTGTAAGTAGCTCCTTCTTAGTTTGTCATGGCTTTAGTTGTGCAGCAGCGTTCCTGTCTTTTGCTTCAGAAACAGAAGATGCATGGGATTCTGTATACGTAATGCTTTTAAGCCTGTGACGGCTCGTCACAAGTTTTGCTCTTTCGGAGAGCCTGCTAGTTTGACATCTTGTTCTAATCGAATGCTTGCATGAAGTGTCCCATTAATCAACCTCTGATAATAATTTTATACTCACTCCAATCCGAATTAATTAACGCATCCTCTATATAACCTCTATACAATCTTTTATAGAGGTTGCTTCAATTAATTTGGATCAGAGAGGGTAATATTATTTTTATATGGCAGATAATATTTTGTATAGTCGAACTGAAATCCTCCAAATCTGGCCTTGATTTTTTTTTTCAAGCCCCGCTCTCAAAACAAAAAGAAAACTGAACAATGATGTAAAAAAACTGAACAAGCCCCCAAAGACCACCTGAACTATCGGACGGGCCCAGAAATCTAGGATACATAGTTTAGAGACATTTCCGGCCTCAGGTGAAAATTAGTCGGTCATACTACCCACTTATAAGGTGTCATGGTACTGCCTGCTCATATATATCTGCAACGGGCCAAACATCATGTGCCGTCACTAGTAGAAAAAGGGGCAAATCTGAGAAACATTAGTATCGGTTTGCATATGAGCCGGCACTAATGTGTCCATTAGTGCCGGTTCAAATGACTAGGCGGGAGGAGAGCTTTAGTACCGGTTCATTACGAATCTTTAGTACCGGTTCGTGCCACGAACCGGTACTAAAGGTGCTAGCCGGGCACCATCATCTTTAGTACCGGTTCTTGGCACGAACCGGTACTAAAGAGGTTGTGGCTGGGCTATTTTTAGTCCCACCTCGCTCCCCTAGCAAGATTTTGACCACCTTAAATATGATACTTCTCAAACTATCACAAGCATTTGGTCTTCATTGAACTCTATGTGTAGGATCTGTGGCTGCAATAGGAGTCTTCGCCGGTTCTTAAATCGGTGATAGATTTCTATTGACAATTTAGATTCTATACAAAAAGATCATTGATGATCAATGTATTTTTTATGTACTTCTCTGTAGCAGTAGCACGTTTTGGCTGTAAAGCGGTATTGATCAATGTATTTTTTCTGCGTTCAGATGCACAATTTAAATATGTTACTTCTCAAACTATCACAAGCATTTGGTCTTCATTGAACTCTATGTGTATAATTTGTGGACTCAATATGAGTCTTCACCGGTTTCGAACGAGAACTCGTCAGTTACACGGGCACTTCAATTTTTTTAACTTATTTTAACTCCAGACTTTTTTTGAGCCGACATTATGCAGCATTCGAAGCGACGTCATCAATTTCCAACACATTCTTGAAGGAAATATGCCCTAGAGACAATAATAAAGTTATTATTTATTTCCTTATATCATGATAAATGTTTATTATTCATGCTAGAATTATATTAACCGGAAACATAATACATGTGTGAATACATAGACAAACATAGTGTCACTAGTATGCCTTTACTTGACTAGCTCGATTATCAAAGATGTTTATGTTTCCTAGTCATGGACAAAAGAGTTGTCATTTGATTAACGGGATCACATCATTAGGAGAATGATGTGATTGACTTGACCCATTCCGTTAGCTTAGCACTTGATCGTTTAGTATGTTGCTATTGCTTTCTTCATGACTTATACATGTCCCTATGACTATGAGATTATGCAACTCCCGTTTACCGAAGGAACACTTTGTGTGCTACCAAACATCACAACGTAATTGGTTGATTATAAAGGAGCACTACAGGTGTCTCCGAAGGTACATGTTGGGTTGGCATATTTCGAGATTAGGATTTGTCACTCCGATTGTCGGAGAGGTATCTCTGGGCCCACTCGGTAATGCACATCACTATAAGCCTTGCAAGCATTGCAACTAATTAGTTAGTTGCGGGATGATGTATTACGAAACGAGTAAAGAGACTTGCCGGTAACGAGATTGAACTAGGTATTGAGATACCGACGATCGAATCTCGGGCAAGTAACATACCTATGACAAAGGGAACAACGTATGTTGTTATGCGGTCTGACCGATACAGATCTTCGTAGAATATCTGTGAGTCAATATGAGCATCCAGGTTCCGCTATTGGTTATTGACCGGAAACGTGTTTCAGTCATGTCTACATTGTTCTCGAACCCGTAGGGTCCGCACGCTTAAGGTTTCGATGACAGTTATATTATGAGTTTTGATGTACCGAAGGAGTTCGGAGTCCCGGAAGAGATCGGGGACATGACGAGGAGTCTCGAAATGGTCGAGACATAAAGATCGATATATTGGACGACTATATTCGGAGTTCGGAAAGGTTCCGAGTGATTCGGGTATTTTTCGGAGTACCGCGGGAATTCGCCGGGGAGTATATGGGCCTTATTGGGCTTTAGGGGAAAGAGAGAGGAGAGGCTGGGCGTCCCCCAAGACCTAGTCCGAATTGGACTAGGGGGAGGGGCTGCGCCCCCTCCTTCCTTCTCTTCTCTTCCCCCTTTCCTTGACTCCTACTCCTACTACTAGGAAGGGGGGGAATCCTACTCCCGGTTGGAGTAGGACTCCTCCTTGGCGCGCCTCCTCCTGGTCGGCCGCCCCCTCCCCCTTGATCCTTTATATACGGAGGCAGGGGGCACCTCTAGACACAACAACAATTGATCCCTTGGATCTCTTAGCCGTGTGCGGTGCCCCCCTCCACCATAGTCCTCCTCGATAATATTGTAGCGGTGCTTAGGCGAAGCACTGCGATGGTAGAACATCAAGATCGTCACCATGCCGTCGTGCTGACGGAACTCTCCCTCGACACTCGGCTGGATCGGAGTTCGAGGGACGTCATCGAGCTGAACGTGTGCTAGAACTCGGAGGTGCCGTAGTTTCGGTGCTTGATCGGTCGGGCCGTGAAGACGTACGACTACATCAACCGCGTTGTTCTAACGCTTCCGCTTTCGGTCTACGAGGATACGTGGACACTCTCTCCGCTCGTTGCTATGCATCACCATGATCTTGCGTGTGCGTAGAAATTTTTTGAAATTACTATGTTCCCCAACAATGGCATCCGAGCCAGGTTTTATGCGTAGATGTCATATGCACGAGTAGAACACAAGTGAGTTGTGGGCGATACAAGTCATACTGCTTACCAGCATGTCATACTTTGGTTCAGCGGTATTGTGAGATGAAGCGGTCCGGACTGATATTACGCGTACGCTTACGCGAGACTGGTTTCACCGTTACGAGCACTCGTGCTTAAAGGTGACTGGCGGGTGTCTGTCTCTCTCACTTTAGTTGAACCGAGTGTGGCTACACCCGGTTCTTGCGAAGGTTAAAACAGCACCAACTTGACAAACTATCGTTGTGGTTTTGATGCGTAGGTAAGAACAGTTCTTGCTCAGCCCGTAGCAGCCACGTAAAATTTGCAACAATAAAGTAGAGGACGTCTAACTTGTTTTTGCAGGGCATGCTGTGATGTGATATGGTCAAGACATGATGCTAAATTTTATTGTATGAAATGATCATGTTTTGTAACCGAGTTATCGGCAACTGTAGGAGCCATATGGTTGTCGCTTTATTGTTTGCAATGCAATCACCCTGTAATGCTTTACTTTATCACTAAGCGGTAGCGATAGTCGTAGAAGCATAAGATTGGCGAGACGACAACAATGCTACGATGGAGATCAAGGTATTGCGCCGGTGACGATGGTGATCATGGAGGTGCTTCGGAGATGGAGATCACAAGCACAAGATAATGATGGCCATATCATATCACTTATATTGATTGCATGTGATGTTTATCTTTTATGCATCTTATCTTGCTTTGATTGACGATAGCATTATAAGATGATCTCTCACTAAATTTCAAGATAAAAGTGTTCTCCTGAGTATGCACCGTTGCCAAAGTTCGTCGTGCCCATACACCACGTGATGATCGGGTGTGATAAGCTCTACGTCCATCTACTCCGGGTGCAAGCCAGTTTTGCACACGCGGAATACTCAGGTTAAACTTGACGAGCCTAGCATATGCAGATATGGCCTCGGAACACTGAGACCGAAAGGTCGAGCGTGAATCATATAGTAGATATGATCAACATAGTGATGTCCACCATTGAAAACTACTCCATTTCACGTGATGATCGGTTATGGTTTAGTTGATTTGGATCACGTGATCACTTAAATGATTAGAGAGATGTCTATCTAAGTGGGAGTTCTTAAGTAATATGATTAATTGAACTTAAATTTATCATGAACTTAGTCCTGGTAGTATTTTGCAAATTATGTTGTAGATCAATAGCTCGCGTTGTTGCTTTCATATGTTTATTTTGATATGTTCCTAGAGAAAACTGTGTTGAAAGATGTTAGTAGCAATGATGCGGATTTGATCCGTGATATGAGGTTTATCCTTATTGCTGCACAGAAGAATTATGTCCTTGATGCACTACTAGGTGACGGACCTATTGCAGGAGCAGATGCAGACATTATGAACGTTTGTCTAGCTCAATATGATGACTATTTGCTAGTTTAGTGCACCATGCTTAACGGCTTAGAATCGGGACTTCAAAGACGTTTTGAACGTCATGGACCATATGAGATGTTCCAGGAGTTGAAGTTAATATTTCAAGCAAATACCCGAGTTGAGAGATATGAAGTCTCCAACAAGTTCTATAGCTAAAAGATGGAGGAGAATTGCTCAGCTAGTGAGCAAGTACTTAGATTGTCTGAGTACTACAATCGCTTGAATCAAGTGGGAGTTAATCTTCCAGATAAGATAGTGATTGGCAGAGTTCTCTAGTCACCATCACCAAGTTACTAGAACTTCGTGATGAACTATAATGCAAGGGATGATGAAAACGATTCCCGAGCTCTTCGTGATGCTGAAATCAATGAAGGTAGAAATCAAGAAAAGAGCATCAAGTGTTGATGATTGACAAGACCACTAGTTTCAAAAAAGGGCAAAGGGAAAGAAAGGGAACTTCAAGCAGAATGGCAAGCAAGTTGTCACTCCCGCGAAAAAGCCCAAAGCTGGACCAAAGCCTGAAACTGAGTGATTATACTGCAAAGGAAATGGTCACTAGAAGCGGAAATGCCCTGATTATTTGGTGGATAAGAAGGATGGCAAAGTGAACAAGGGTATATTTGATATACCGGTTATTGATGTGTACCTTACTAGTGTTTATAGTAGCCCCTGAGTATTTGATACTTATTCAGTTGCTAAGATTAGTAACTCAAAACAGAAGTTACAGAATAAACAGAAACTAGTTGAGGGTGAAGTAACGATGTGTGTTGGAAGTGGTTCCAAGATTTATATGATCATCATCGCACACTCCCTATACTTTCGAGATTAGTGTTGAACCTAAATAAATTTTATTTGGCGTTTGCGTTGAGCATGAATATGATTTGATCATGTTTATTGCAATATGGTTATTCATTTAAAATCAGAGAATAATTGTTGTTCTGTTTACATGAATAAAACCTTCGATGGTCAAACACACAATGAAAATAGTTTGTTGGATCTCGATCGTAGTAATACACATATTCATAATATTGATGCCAAAAAATGCAAAGTTAATAATGATAGTGCAACTTATTTGTGGCACTGCCGTTTGGGTCATATCGGTATAAAGTGCATGAAGAAACTCCATGCTGATGGGTTTTTGGAATCACTTGATTATGAATCATTTGATGCTTGCGAACCGTGCCTTTTGGGCAAGATGACTAAAACTCCGTTCTTTGGAACAATGGAACGAGATACTGACTTGTTGAAAATAATACATACTGATGTATGCAGACCAATGAGTATTAAGGCTCGTGGTGAGTATCGTTATTTTCTGACCTTCACAGATGATTTGAGCAGATATGGGTATATCTACTTGATGAAACATAAGTCTGAAATAGTTGAAAGGTTCAAAGGATTTCAGAGTGAAGTGGAAAATCATCGTAACAAGAAAATAAAGTTTCTGCGATCTGATCGTGGCGATGAATATTTGAGTTACGAGTTTGGCCTTCAGTTAAAATAATGTGGAATAGTTTCACAAACTCATGCCACCTAGAACACCACAGCGTAACGGTGTGTCCGAACGTCGTAACCGCACTTTATTGGATATTGTGTGACCTATGATGTCTCTTTTCGGTTTACCACTATCGTTTTGGGGTTATGCATTAGAGACAGTTGCATTCACTTTAAATAGGGCGCCATCGAAATCCGTTGAGACGACGGCTTATGAACTATGGTTTGGCAAGAAACCAAAGTTGTCGTTTGTTAAAGTTTGGGGCTGCGATGCTTATGTGAAAAAGTTTCAACCTGATAAGCTCGAACCTAAATCGGAGAAGTGCATATTCATAGAATACCCAAAGGAAACTATTGGTTACACCTTCTATCACTGATCCGAAAGCAAGATATTCATTGCTAAGATGGATCCTTTCTAGAGAAGGAGTTTTCTCTCGAACGAAGTGAGTGGGAGGAAAGTAGAGCTTGATAAGGTAATTGTACCTTCTCCCGAATTGGAAAGTAGTTCATCACAGAAATCAGTTCCTGTGATTCCTACACCAATTAGTGAGGAAGCTAATGATGATGATCATGAAGCTTCAGATCAAGTTACTACCGAACCTCGTAGGTCTTCCAGAATAAGATCCGCACAAAAGTGGTACGGTAATCCTGTTCTAGAAGTCATGTTACTAGACCACGATGAACCTACGAACTATGAGGAAGTGATGATGAGTCCAGATTCCGCGAAATGGCTTGAGGCCATAAAATCTGAGATAGGATCCATATATAAGAACAAAGTGTGGACTTTGGTTGACCTGCTCGATGATCAGCAAGTCAAGTTAAATAAATGGATCTTCAAGAGGAAGACGGACACTGATAGTAGTGTTACTATCTACAAAGCTCGACTTGTTGCAAAAGGTTTTCGACAAGTTCAAGGTGTTGAATACGATGAGATTTTCTCACTCATATCGATGCTTAAGTCTGTCCGAATCATGTTAGCAATTGCCACATTTTATGAAATCTGGCAAATGGGTGTCAAAACTGCAATCCTTAATGGATTTCTTAAAGAAGTGTTGTATATGATACAACAAGAAGGTTTTGTCAATCCTGAAGGTGCTAACAAAATGTGCAAGATCCAGCGATCCATCAATGGATTGGTGCAAGCATCTCGGAGTTGGAATATACGCTTTGATGAATTGATCAAAGCATGTAGTTTTATACAGACTTTTGGAAAGGCCTGTATTTACAAGAAAGTGAGTGGGAGCACTACTGCCTCTTTTCTGATAAGTATATGTGAATGACATATTATTGATCGAAAATGATGTAGATTTTTTTGGAAAGCATAAAGGAATGTTTGAAAGGAGCTTTTCAAAGAAAGACCTCAGTAAAACTATTTACATATTGAGCATCAAGATCTATTGAGATAGATCAAGACGCTTGATAAGATTTTCAATGAGTACATACCTTGACAAGATTTTGAAGTAGTTCAAAATGGAACAGTCAAAGAAAGAGTTCTTGCCTGTGTTGCAAAGGAATGAAATTGAGTAAGACTCAAATCTCGACCACGACAGAAAATAGAAAGAGAATGAAAGTCATTCCCTATGCATCAGTCATAGGTTCTATAAAAGTATGCCATGCTATGGACCAGACCTATTGTATACTCTGCCCTGGTTTGGCAAGGGAGTATAATAGTGATCTAGGAGTAGATCACTGGACATTGGTCAAAATTATCCTTAGTGGAATAAGGATATGTTTCTCGATTATGGAGGTGATAAAAGAGTTCGTCGTAAAAAGTTACATCGATGCAAGCTTTTACACCGATCCAGATGACTCTAAGTCTCAATCTGGATACATATTGAAAGTGGGAGCAATTAGCTAGAGTAGCTCCGTGCAAAGCATTGTAGACATAGAATATTTGCAAAATACATACGACTCTGTAATATGACAGACCCGTTGACTAAACTTCTCTCACGAGCAAAACATGATCATACCTTAGTACTCTTTGGGTCTTAATCACATAGCAATGTGAACTAGATTGTTGACTCTAGTAAACCCTTTGAGTGTTGATCACATGACAATGTGAACTATGGGTATTAATCACATATGGATGTGAATATTGGTGTTGAATCACATGGTGATGTAAACTAGATTATTGACTCTAGTGCAAGTGGGAGACTAAAGGAAATATCCCCTAGAGGAAATAATAAAATTATTATTTATTTCCTTATATCATGATAAATGTTTATTATTCATGCTAGAATATTATTAACCGAAAACATAATACATGTGTGAATACATAGACAAACATAGTGTCACTAGTATGCCTCTATTTGACTAGCTCGTTTATCAAAGATGTTTATGTTTCCTAGCCATGGACAGAAGAGTTGTCATTTAATTAACGGGATCACATCATTAGGAGAATTTTTTACATCAATGCACCGTAATTTTACGTTCCGTAAATTTTATCCTATTTCATACGTAAAAAGAGAACGTAAGAAAATATATAATCGCCGTAAAAAATATTTTACGTTACGTAAAATTATAAACATAAAAATATAGTGTAAAATATACATAAAATGTAATTTTTCTGATCTTATGACCACTATTTTGTTTTTTTTGTCAAAATTTATATAGTGAATCGATATGAATGTAAATATTTGTACTCAAAATATAATTTATTTATGAAATAGTCGTAAGATTACCTCAGGTGAAAAATAACTTATTCTGCACCTTGGGTGATGAATAGCAACACTATATATAAAGTCTATTTAAGACCCAGGGTGAGGAACAAGTAATTCTTCTCCCTGGTCAGTCGGATGTGTGACGGTCTGGTTCAACCCAAGCACAAACCGATGTAAATTTATAGCAATTTTTTTCTATCGTGGCGCTGTAATTTTACGTTGACGCTGGAAGGTCATGGGGATTATATCAACTCTAGCAGACCCCGCATTCCGCCGGCCCACAAAAGCGTTTGCAGTTCGGGGGAAACCGCTTTTGCGGGCTGGCCCGGACCGGCGCAGATGCAAACCCCCAAAAGGACTCATATAAAAGGATATTCGCGGAATATACATTTTTACGGGTCGGCTTTTGCAGGGTCTGTTCGGACACCGCCCCGTCTACCCGGAAACAGAAAACGCTCATTTCTCGCATTTGACATAAATTCCCACAAATAAGTTCAAATTCAAACAACATAACATAGTTTTACGCGTAAATAAAAGCCAAGTTCAGTACGAGAAACGCAAAAGAGGGACTTGCAAAAGTTATGGCCATGTCCGGCATCATCTTGGTCAATCTTCACTTTGCACCATCGAGTCCACCTTGAAGTTCATCGACACCACCGAATCCACCTCCGGCGCTTGTCCCAACTCCCGCAACGAAATCATCGACATTGCCACCATATGGAGCAGAGAAAACATCTTTGGAACTGTAACACGGACCGGCCGACGCGACCATTCTCCTCTTCAAGATTTCTCTCCTTGCTATATCATGCCATATTTTTGTGAGGTCTTCCATGTCATCGCAGTTCATTGACATGATCTTGTTCTCTTTGGCAAGCAACAAAGACATGGATTTGTTTTCAGCGGCGCGTGCTCTTCTCTCCTTAATGGCAGCTTTGCGGAGCCCCTCTTCCTTGAGCAATTGCCACTTTTCTTACTTCTCTTTTGCCTTCTTCTCGGCCAACTCTTTCTTGATCTCCAATGACTTCAACAACATCAACTCATTTGATTGCACCATGTCATCAATCTTCTTCCTCAAACTCGATGCTTCTTGCTCTCTCTTCATCTTCTCCTTAGTCTTCTTGTCGCCATCGGGCTTGTTCAAATTTCTTGGGCCATCATCATCCTCATCTTCATCCATGTTTATAAGCGAGCCTCTCTTCGGTGGAGATTCTTTGTCGATCAACTTCCACTTCTCGCACTTTTGGAGCAACTCCCAACAATGCTCTAGTTTGAAGAATTTGCCTTCCGAAGCTTCCATATCTTTGTATCTATGTTGGGCAATATTGTCCTACACAATGTGAAGAACAAAGTGATGTAATCAATTCTCATGATGCAAATATGATTATGCACAACTTGAACAAAGGCAAAACAAACTCACATAGTCGGATTCCACGGTACCACTTGGAGGTGCATTGCATACTTGCTCCAAGCAATCCGTCCAACAGCTGCACATAGGCTTGATGTTCTCCCAACGGCCTTGAAGCGACCGAAATGTGCGTGGAGTCCTATTGGGATACTTTGCCATGATGCCGAAGTACTGATCTTCCATCATTTGCCAATATCTCTTGGCGGTTTGAGAAGTACCCGTGCATGCATCAAGAGACACCGCACTCCATGCTTGGATCAAAGCTTGATCTTCCAAGATCGTGTAGCTCTTCGATCTTTGGCTTTTCCCAGATTTTGATTGTGATTGCTCAAACGCTTCTGCTTCGATCTCGGCCAATTCGTCCTCATAGTCATGATCATCCACGCCACCCTCCGTTTCATTGTACTCGAATGCGAATGGGGCCTGATCAATGTCAACGACATTGGTGTCCAACAAGTTCATGAACTCGGCAGTTCCATTGTTTGAACCACCGCTATATTGAACGATAACAAGTCACGAGCTAGCAACAAATGGAGAAAACGAAAGGAAAGCACCATGGCCGAAGACGCATACCTTCCGGCCATTTCGTCGAACACCTCACTTGCGGGGGGAGCAGCACCGTTGGACGGCATCGGCGGGGCACTTCTTTCCGGGATGGAGTTCGAGGATGAAGGAGGCGCCCCTTGTTTGTAGCCGGATTCCTCTTCCTCTTGCCGGCCGCGGCCTTGGTCACCTTCTCTACCGCCAACCGAGATCGCGCAGTAGCGTTGCCGCCGGGAGCGCGAGCCTTGGCGGCGGAGGCTGTCGGATTCCCGCCCTGCACGGCAATGTTGCCCTGCCGCTTGCGGGCAGGCGCGGTGCTAGCTTGAGCGACGGCGGGGCCAACATGGTCGGCGACGAGATCCGCCCGAGACCTCGACGATGACGGGGGGCAACTGAGAATCGTCCATGGCGGCGAGGGACGGCCGTGGAGGATGCACCAGAGCGTGCGGCGGCTGGGCAATGATGGCGGAGGGTGGGGGAGCGGGAAAGGACGCGCGGAAATGTCTCTTCCGCCAAATCTCGCTGCGAATAGGGGCTAAACTCGGGTCGGCCTCCCAGCCCGTGAAACTAGAGATTGGGGGAGAAATTTTGCCGCGCCCCGCAAAAATATTTGCGGGCCGGGGCGGAAGCGGGATCTGATCGGGCAGGTTTTCTCGCCCCTACGGTTATTTTGCGGGCCGGGGCGGGATGCGGGGTCTGCTAGAGTGCTCTTACAAGATGGCCCACCCCATCATACATCAATAGATGCGAGCGGTTTCTTCTGAACGCCGACTAGCGGGCGGTGATTGGCGGCGTGCTGGACGGCGAGGTGCTCGGCGGAGAATTCTCATCGGATAATTCCCTCGCTCCCCTCTCCATCTCTCCCCCGTCCTCTCGTGCGACTCGGAGACCGACAGCCGCAGCGGTGATGGAGCGTACAACGATTTTGCGGCGGCGACCAATCCCAAATCCATCCCACTGCTCAGTCGGATAAGGCGCTTGCGACAACCAACATTCACCGAACCAGATTTTCCATTTCCTCGACAGGCGGCTCCGGCACAGGTTCTCCACGTTTCTCACGCTCCCTCTTCTTCTCTCTGCTTCCCTTCCAACCCCAGCTCACCCTGCTGGATCTGAATGATTGCCTTGCAGGAATAAAAGTGCGCCCTATGTCCAGAAGCTATGCCACGGCCGCCTACAATTCCACCCAGGATATAGCTAACTTGCATGCATGTTTGATTTCTGATCTTTTCCCAATATGTCCTGTTCATTCAATTTTATACGGTCATATTTTAGCCAGGCTCCATATATCCATAGTTGCAAAACAATTCTTCAGATTTCCTTGGTAAAATTTCTGGAATATTACATAATATTGGCTGTGCCATCATAAGCATTTGTTTATCCCCTAGTATAAAAATACCAAAGTGAGGTCTCTATACATACATACGAGAAGCACCTCTTTAATTAGTAATTTGCTGGTAGAAACATCGATCGGTTATTACTGGACATGAACTAGCTTTTACAAATGCAATAGGTAATTGCGTGGAAATTGTTCTGAGAAATTGTTGTCGAGATAGGTAATTACATACTTGAGAACAGTTGCTCTTTAAGATTTCTTGAGCTTTATTCCGGGTGCTCAAGTGAAGCAATTGCTTCTCACTGAAGGGTCTGTTTATTTCTTGGACGGGTCAGGTTGTTCCTGTTTTCTCTTTCATTCAGATGTACCTTGGATTTGTAAATCAGAAAGTCTGATGCTCAACGAGATTCAGGTCGCGCTAAGACATCAACAATCAGTGCCGACAAGCCTCCACTATCTATTGCAGAAATGAAGAACCGTGTTGATTGCTTATCCTGAATATGATTTTGGGCAAATAGGACCTGACTAGCTTCTAAATCTGCTGAACTGTACTGATCATAGTGTGAAACTAATTTTGCTTTTTCTCTTCTAAAGGCCATCTCACGTTCGCAATGATTCATAATTTGCCAGAGGAGGTGGCTCAGTTGGAAGTTATGTTCAGTTTCTTGATTCTTATGCTAATTCTCTGTCCATTTGTAAGACGGCTGGTGATGTTCAGAATAATAAGGGAAGTGCCTTGCACCTGAATGTCAAATGAAAAGTAGAGCTGAAGGTTGTGGTCTGTATCCTTGCCATGGTGGCTCCTTGCTGATACAGGCTTTTATATTTGAATGCTCGCTACTCTCGCACATATATAGATTTTTCATTATAGATGCAAATTTGGAGCCGCTTAAATTTGCTTGCCTGTCGTTTTACTTAGCAATCTGCAAGAAAAAGCAAGACACCATAGATTGCTTGGCAATAAAGATCGACCTAAATTAGCAATTTGTGTGTAGCCTTAGAAATCTATATATTTATTAAATTCTAAGTTACTTGTGCTCGCGTCCTTAATGAGATGGTTGCTTTGCCTTATGATCAAATTTTCAATTGCTAATGGTGACTACATTAGACTGTTTAAGCAACTAAGGAACTCAAGTTCCATGGTGACTACAAGTCATGAGTGGCCTCTGCACTATTCTTGTATGTTCTTCTATTTTCAATGGAAGCATTCAATCATTTTTTTTCTCTCGCAGAAGTTTATATACCTCTCCATGGATCATTCAGGTGTAAAAATATGGATTTTCACTTTTGACCTGCAGTATTTGACGGTCTCTATGTGGAGGGTTTCAGAACTTTCTCTAGGCGCAGACCTGAATACTAGCAGTACACGCTTGCAACTAGCAAAAAATGCAAGATGCAGGGTCGCGTTTTCTTTTTCCAATGCATGGTAATGAAGCCTGTTAATCCTCAAGTGTTATATGTGCGCTTGTGTGTTGGTATACTTCGGAGAACTGAAAATATTTTGTTTTCAGGTATCTGTTCAGGTGGATGACCGCTAATTTATGTGGGATAGGAATGTCTTCATATTTGTGGTGGGTACAAGTAATATTAAATTGAAATTTGAGGCCCTCTTTTCATTACAACCAGTGGCAAAATTTAGGTTTTGGTGAGAAGAAAGGTGAACCTAATGGCTACAGCACTATCAAGAAGAATGTTTCAATCGCTGGAGAAATTGAGGAACAAATGATGGCTGGTGTGGCGAACATCGAGGGATTCTTTGGATCATGCTTTGATTTAACCAATACTCCGTCCGTCCCAAATTAGTTGAGTTAGATTTGTCTAACACTAAAACTGTCTAGATACATTCGTATCTATATAAATCTGAGTCAAGTAATTCAGAACAGAGGGAGTATATGTTTAGCGTTACTAGATCAAGACCTGAGTGAGGTTCTAGCTAAAATGAATATGTTAAATGCAAAAAAGAGATTTCAGAATCATAATGAATTTTGGAGCGCCTGAGAAGGTACAAGTGTTAACTACATGCTGGGCTATACGAGCGACCATAGATAAACTGCTTCACTCTTCTGCTTAATTAATGGATGAGGTAAATCATTTGCCTCCCTCTCGACAAAAGAAAATTGCATCCACCAGACCTAGCTATATAGCTAGGCGCAGCCGAGCGCGCCTTACCATCTTAGTAGTCATATAAGGAATATTCTTTCATTAAAATTTCTAGGCCTGATACCAAGTGTACCGTCGTACGTAAGTAATTGGACAAGCAGTTGTTGAGGTGGCGAAATCAACAGCACACACAACCCTACATCATGTTGAATCACTCCTTTGCACCTACCTACAAGGCCCCAACGAGTATAAAGCTCTTAGAAATTACATGTTGAAACTGCAATCTTGCCCATTTTCTCATTGATGCCGCTGGGTGTAGATAGAAGTGACACTAGCTTGGCCTAAGATGATGATCATTGCTAGGCATGGGATGCACCAGGATCACGAGTTCGAGTTGAGAGCACGTACACGAGCGGATCCAACAAGCTCTTTGTACCAGCGTTGGCCAGGAGACTTCCTTCAACTCCTTCGATATGCCGAGATCACGCTGATCATTTTCACGATGACGGTCGAGCTCGAGCAACACACCATACATGTGCGCTATGACACCAAATACATTTACCAGATTAGCCAAGGTTGCCTCACTCTTGGCAAGCCAGCATAGAAGACGGTGATTGTAGCACGCGATGCCCGTCTCATTGGAGACATGCGTGATGAGTAGGCAATACCATGAGACTGTAAATTGGCCGTGTACCGGACTAAATTTCACCTGAGGCCAATAGTGGGACACTTCATACAAGCATTAGATTACAATGAATCTCAGACTAGCACGCTCTTCGAAAGAGCAAAACTTGTGACCAGCCGTCACAGGCACACAATCATTTTTACATATACAAAACTATAGGCATTCTCTGTTTCTGAAGTACACTGATGCTCAACTAAAAAAGTGGCAACGAGCTAAGTTCAAAAGAATCACAGGTACCTCGTCTTCCATCTAAGCAATAAATACAATTGAAGCAAGTGTTGTATGCACAGGTGGGCGTCAACTCGGACGATAAAATGTTTATCTTGCCTTACTAGTAAAAAAAATCATCTCATGAAAAGTGCACTGCTTTGCTTGTTGAGCTCTCGTTGGTCAGTGCTGCCACCATACCTACAAGAAAATACGATGTTCAGCAAAACCATTGAAAGATGGCATGAACAGATATATAGAAACGAATACAGAAATCTACACATATCCACAAAATTTGATACCGAGGGCCAGTTCTTTTTGCGCAGAATTCTACAGAATCATGATTTTGAAAATTTCTTAGACTCTGTCGTCCGGTTCTTTTCTAAGATTGCAGTACGAGATTGTGGATTGAGTTGTGTCATTGTGTGTTGAAATGTCGGTATTCCCCTTAAGCCCTTTGTTGTTTTAAACAGTATCTACCACTACCACTCATCGTCCTCACATTAGCATTGAACAACAACATTCATTCATCGAATAACATTATTTATCCGGTAGCAAAAAATGACAGTAGAAAAGACAGGAGAAAGAGAGGAACAACATGTTCATCTACCAACATCATCCATAAAAATTCATATAGTACCAGCATCTAATAGCGTGTACTCTCTGTGAACATCATCATTCTTCCATCTAATAGCATATAGAGATCCAACTATCCATCCATCTAACAGCAACATACAGAAGGCTTCAATCCATCCATCCATCTAGCAATTAGAAATTTAGAATACAAAAAAAAAAGAGGAACAGAGGGATGCTCGCCATGGGCTGTAGCATATAGAAATTTAGAATACATGGTATCGGAGCCAAGAGGCCCGGCTGGCGCAATTAAATTGTAGCGCACTTTCAGTCCATATTTAGGCCTGAGGAAGCCACACGTGAGAGGGAGTGTTGACGTATAAATGTATTGTCTAGTCTCTTGCATCAGATCGATTTTTTGGTTGCATTGGCTAGAGCATGCACTTCTACACACTGGCGGCGGATTCACTTCAAGGAGAGCGATGGTTGGCTGCGTCGGCGTCCAGCGGAGGCAGAGGAGCGGCGGCGGTCGCTGGTGTCTAGAGGCGTCAAAGGGGCGGCGGGGGAAGATGGGCTGCAGCGGGAATCTGCACATATCCGCCAAGTTTGATACTGATTTCATCAGTAGTTTGAATCTACTGTATCTTGCATCGATGGCATCTATGCAACATAGCAGCGAGTAGTGTGTGAAAGAGATAACACCAATGCCAGAAGCAATAGATTAAAATAACATATTCCATGGTACATTGCATGATATATCTCTACTCCTAATGGACGAATTGGTTGAATAGTCCCCTCCACTTTCAACCGGTTTATTTTCAACCGGTTTTTCTTCGTCCCACCTCCCACCAGCCCCTCCCACCGGTTTTTCTCTTTTCTCGTCTGACCGGCAATACCCAACGTATTTATGGTAATCAATCATAATTAATCCACATATAGTAATAAATCAATCCAGGTATGGTAAGGTCATAACTCAGGAAATTTTGAATATGGTAATTATATGGTAATAAATTTAAATTACCCCAAAGGCTATCAATCCAGGTATGGTAAAGCCATAACTCGGGAAATATCGAATATGGTAATAAATTTAAATTACCACTAGGTATGGTAAGGCTATCCACGTATAGTAATAAATCATATAGTAATAAATCATAATTAATCCACGTATAGTAATAAATCAATCCAGGTATGGTAAGGTCATAACTCAGGAAATTTTGAATATGGTAATTATATGGTAATAAATTTAAATTACCCCAAAGGCTATCAATCCAGGTATGGTAAGGCCATAACTCGGGAAATATCGAATATGGTAATAAATTTAAATTACCACCAGGTATGGTAAGGCTATCCACGTATAGTAATAAATCGTATAGTAATAAATCATAATTAATCAACGTATAGTAATAAATCAATCCAGATATGGTAAGGTCATAACTCAGGAAATTTTGAATATGGTAATTATATGCTTTCTTTGCCTGTATCTACTTAGCTAATGTCTTCTTATAGATAGTAGCTGCTGAAGTGGTGATCAAAGTTGTTCACTATAAGGAAACAACCATGATAATAAAAGTGTATATTCCCTGACCTTTGACCTGAAGTACTTTTTCATTAGAAACTTGCAACAGCCAGGCATTGAAGTTAGTAACAGCTTCGTACGTACTGAACTAATTTGCAGCAACACGTACTGAACTAAGTTAGGTTATGCTCATCGTTCCAACATGCTTAGTGATAACCACCTAGCAAGCTGATCAAACATGAAAAAATTGAAGTGCTACTGCTAATCGTACTATTCTGAATGTGAAAATCTATTTAATTGGCTCTTCTCTAATTGTACACTTGCATAAATCTCAGATCTTGCAAATTACAGTATAATCATAAAAGTCATGCTTTGACTCCTATAGGGCCTTTTGCACTTTAATATGACTAATAGTTTGCCTTAATATCACAGATTGTATTACTACCTTTCTAAGTGAATGACATTCAAGAAGGTCATTAAATAAAACCAAGAAATCCTTCTGGTATTGGAGTGTAGGAAAGTTGAGACTATAAAACCAAAAGGTTATATTTACGTTTATTAGAGAAGGTTCTTTACTTTTTATAGGAAAACACAAAATGTTGCGATGTAGAGTCTAGGTGGTGGACCTCCTTTATCCACTTGGTGGATGAGGGCGACTCCGGTCCTGGCACCCATAGTGCCAGTGATCCAAAAATCATAGGGCCTGGATATAGCTCTAGCAGACGTATGCGGCTTGCGCATCGAGCTTGGTCATCTCGAGCATGGAGATAGGCGAGTTGTAGACCAAGAGCTGGTACAGAGATAGGCGAGTTGTAGACAAGAGCTGGTGGGCAGCAAGAAACGCATGCACACCAAAGAACAAATCTGAGTCACATGCCTACTTCTATTGGTTTCTACAAAGAGCGGCTAGCTTAGATCTTAGACCAGTCGGTCACTGTCGAGGTCGCCAAGGTGATCTTACAGCACCGCCGTGGAGATTTCTCATAATTTTATGTAGGCAAGCCGCAAGCGGTGGTGGTGATTGGCTGGGTGGTGTCGCTGCCTTGGGAAGAGACGAAGTGATGGTAAAAGTAAGCAGGATCCGATGATTCTTCCGTGGGGATAGCCAAAGTCAAGATGTCGACTACAGACTCGTCGCAGACTTGCAGTGAACCTGGATGCGGCGAGCCTGATTTGTGGATCGATGGTGGGTCTTGACTTTGTTAGGCTGGGATTGGATGGTTGCGGAGGGTGGTGTGCTTGGTTGGGTTCCCATGGAAGAATGTGGCCTCCTCGTGGATCTGGTCATGCCCATCCTAGAGAACATTGTGTCCCTAGCTCCCTCGAGGAGCAAGGACAGTGCAAGCGGCAGCAGGGGGTAGGGGTAGATGTGGGGAGGGATGTCGGCGGCTGCTCGAGGTCATCATGATGAAACCCTTGACGTCCCATCTTTATCAATGGAAGTGGAAGAGCACGAAGTCGAGATTGGATAGGAGTTTGAGTTCTTTTTGGCACCGATCGGTTCCCCACTTTAGAGATGCATTTTTTTTTGCGTGCGAGCAAACAGTGGGTTGATTCTAAAAGGGATAGGCACTTTTCAACAGAAGTGCATGACGGACCAAAAATATGACCTCATTTTATTCGTTTGATAGATATCGTATTATTCGTTGTTGTTCGTTCGGTGAAATTTCCTAATATTTGATTGTTGTGTTTCTAATTAGAGAACCCCATAATCACCCAATATGAGGGGATGATAAATGAAAGATACTGATTATAAATTTTGAAGAGCCCGTGGCAACGCACGGGCGTTATACTAGTTAAACATAAGGTTTCAACATATTTCTGGTTTGCTGCAAAAATGGTAATATATGTGTTCCCTCTGTCTTTAAAAAGGAAGGCTCTAAATCAAAATTCATTTACCCGAGCATCAAGGGAAGCCTCAGGCATGTGGTGTTACCTACCTTCTTGGAGGCACCGTTTTGGAGCTCATATCTGCCAGAGAAATCCCGAAGGAGTAGCGGCGTTGGATCACCATGTAGACTCGCCGGGAAGGGTCGTTTGCTCCGGGGGAGACCCTGGATCTGGGGTGGTGGTGTCTGC
>NC_041381.1:568750256-568769882 GCF_002162155.2 Triticum dicoccoides | reverse complement strand
GGGCATCATTCTTGAAACAAGTGCTGGCTGGAGGGGGTATTTAATATAAAAAAAACTACCACTTTTCGTCCAAACGTGCCTATAAACTACCACTTTACAAAATTGTGCGGAAAATTACCACTTTTTCACTAATCTTTGATTAAAAACTACCATGTCTTGAAAGTGCCCGATTCGCCTCTTCCAAACCCCTTTCTGACAGGCTGGGCCCACTCGTAAGCATTGATGTGGCATAGTAGCCAACTCCGTTAGAGTTACTGTTATGTTGACCGTAATGACATATGGGGATCACATGTCAGTCTTAATAATATTTTCCAGCTTTTAAAACTTTTTATAAATGTAGTCATTGACTTAAACCTAAACTAATTAGTAGTTAGACTAATCTACCACATGGGCCCGGTTGACAGTGGCCCATCCAACCCTAAACTAATCTGTAACCACATGGTCAACTCAGAAAACAAATCAAACAACAACGAGGCGCGACCATGGCAGAGCTCGGGGTCTTCCTATTCAGGAAAATCCTACTTGCCGCTCTTTGCGGCAAGTAGTCGACGCTTCGCACAGGGCAGGTGCGAGCGAGCGACCGAGTGGGCCGGCCCGTTTTAGTGTTACAACAGACACCGATTTTGGGAACCTTCTATGATATTATTTCCAGCCGGTTTTTTCCGGTTTTGGGAACCTTCTAGAAGGTTCCTGAACCGGCCTTTTCTTTTTCAGTTTCTTTTTTGTTTTTTGTTTTTCTATTTCTCTTCTTTTTCTTTTTTCTTTTTTCTGTTTCTATTCTGTTTCCTTTTTTCTGTTTCTTTTTTTCTTTTCCTTTTTTTCTTTTCAAGTTTATTTTCAAAAAAAGAAATCGGAATTTCAATTTTTTCCTGTTTTTCAGATTTTGTTCAAAAATTCAAAAAATGTTCTCATTTTACAAAATTTCTTCATAAATTCAAAAAATGTTCCTGCTTTCAAATTTTTGTTCCGAATTTTCAGGAAATGTTCCTTTTTTTCAAAAATTGTTCAAATTATTATTTTTTCATTTTTTGAGAAATTTGAAAAATAATGGCATTGATTTCAAATATTGTTCACACATTTCAAAAAATGTTCTTATTTTTCAATTTTTTGTTCATGTATTAAAAAATGTTCACATTTCAAATTTATTTGTGATTTTCAAAATTGTTCTCCATTTTACAATTTGATCTAAAAATTCAAAATTTGTTTGTTATTTTAAAAATTATTCCCATTTCAAAATTTTGTTCGAAAATTCTAAAAATGTTCATGTTTACAGAAAAATATGTTCACAATTCAAAATTTGTTCTCCTTTCAAAAATATTCATGCTTTTGAAAAAATCACTATTAAAATACTTGTTCAGATTTTCGAATTTTTTTTGCGTTGATTAAAAATTAATAAAAATTAATTTTTTTAAAAAGTTTTTGTTCTGGAGTTTCATATGTGCACGCAGCTTTCTCCTTTGAAAAATCTTTTTTTAGGAAATGTTTTGATTTTTCCTGAAAATGTTTTCGTATGTGCACGCAGCTTTGAGTTCTTATACAGTTCGCACTAAATACAGTCAGATAGACATGTCTAGTCCAGTGTTGTGCCGCATTCACCAGCTCTGCGAGGTCCTGTGCTCGAATCCTCGCGCGCCCTGTTTTTCTTTTTTACATGTTGTTTAAGTGAAGCGCGCGTCATCTACTGATGGGCCGGCCCAAATGGGCACATGAGGGGAGCGAGGGGGTGCGCGCTGAATAGGAGGGAGCTCCTATTTGCGGCAAATAGTTGGAGCGACGCAAATAGTTGCCTCAACTGGGGCGTCCCCTATTTTCCTTTTTTATTTTTTTATTTTTGTTTTTCTTATTTAAATAAACTCCGCCTATGTTGTCTCAACATAGCCGGTCCCAAGCCCGGGTAAAGGAGGAGGGTTGTGATAGGCTTGGCGAGCCAACGTAAAAACTCAGCCACTCTTATGGAGATGAAACCCAAAAGATTTTCGTTGGGGCGTAACCCTCTCAGCGACGCGCCACATCGAAACCCGGGTGTGGTGGAAAATGGGCAAGGGCCGGGCCGTCACCCCCCAAGTGGCGCGCCGTATCTTGATCCGGATACGGTGGCAAGTGAGCGAGGATCGGGTCGTCGCATCCTTAGTGGCGCGCTACATCGGCGCCCGGATGTAGTGGAAAATGAGCAAGGGTCTTCGCATTTGACTCGACGAGTGCGAAGGGTAAGGAAGCTAGCCGAGCCTAGGAGGATTCGCTTAGGTAGCTGGAACGTAGGGTCTCTAACAGGGAAGCTTCGGGAGCTAGTTGATGCAGCAGTGAGGAGAGGTGTTGATATCCTTTGCGTCCAAGAAACTAAATGGAGAGGACAGAAGGCGAAGGAGGTGGAGGATACCGGCTTCAAGCTGTGGTACACGGGGACGGCTGCAAACAGAAATGGCGTAGGCATCTTGATCAACAAGAGCCTCAAATATGGAGTGGTAGACGTCAGGAGACGTGGGGACCGGATTATCCTGGTCAAGCTGGTAGCTGAGGACTTGGTTCTCAATGTTATCAGCGCATATGCCCCGCAAGTAGGCCACAATGAGAACACCAAGAGGGAGTTCTGGGAAGGCTTGGAAGACATGGTTAGGAGTGTACCGATTGGTGAGAAGCTCTTCATAGGAGGAGACCTCAATGGCCACGTGGGTACATCTAACACAGGTTTTGAAGGGGCGCATGGGGGCTTTGGCTATGGCATCAGGAATCAAGAAGGAGAAGATGTCTTAAGCTTTGCTCTAGCCTACAACATGATTGTAGCTAACACCCTCTTTAGAAAGAGAGATTCACATCTGGTGACTTTTAGTAGTGGCCAACACTCTAGCCAGATTGATTTCATCCTCTCGAGAAGAGAAGATAGGCGTGCGTGCCTAGACTGTAAGGTGATACCTGGGAAGAGTGTTGTACCCCAGCATAAGCTGGTGGTTGCTGACTTCCGCTTTTGGATTCGTGTCCAGCGGGATAAGCGTGCCAAGGTCGCTAGAACGAAGTGGTGGAAGCTCAAGGGGGAGGTAGCTCAGGTGTTCAAGGAGAGGGTATTTAAGGAGGGCCCTTGGGAGGAAGGAGGGGATGCGGACAATGTGTGGATGAAGACGACGACTTGCATTCGTAAGGTGGCCTCGGAGGAGTTTGGAGTGTCCAGGGGAAGGAGAAGCGAAGATAAGGATACCTGGTGGTGGAATGATGATGTCCAGAAGGCGCTTAAAGAGAAGAAAGATTGCTTCAGACGCCTATACCTGGATAGGAGTGCAGACAACATAGAGAAGTACAAGATGGCGAAGAAGGCCGCAAAGCGAGCTGTTGGTGAAGCAAGGGGTCGGGCATATGAGGACCTCTACCAACGGTTAGGCACGAAGGAAGGTGAAAGGGACATCTATAAGATGGCTAAGATCCGGGAGAGGAAGACGAGGGATATTGGCCAAGTCAAATGCATCAAGGACGGAGCAGGCCAACTCTTGGTGAAGGATGAAGAGATTAAGCATAGATGGCGGGAGTACTTCGACAAGCTGTTCAATGGGGAGAATGAGAGTTCTACCTTTGAACTGAATGACTCCTTTGATGAGACCAGCATGCGTTTTGTGCGGCGCATCCAGGAGTCTGAGGTGAAGGAGGCTTTAAAAAGGATGAAAGGAGGCAAGGCGATGGGCCCTGATTGTATCCCCATTGAGGTGTGGAAAGGTCTCGGGGACATAGCGATAGTATGGCTAACCAAGCTTTTCAACCTCATTTTTCGGGCAAACAAGATGCCAGAAGAATGGAGACGGAGTATATTAGTACCAATCTTCAAGAACAAGGGGGATGTTCAGAGTTGTACTAATTACCGTGGAATTAAGCTGATGAGCCATACAATGAAGCTATGGGAGAGAGTCATTGAGCACCGCTTAAGAAGAATGACAAGCGTGACCAAAAATCAGTTTGGTTTCATGCCTGGGAGGTCGACCATGGAAGCCATTTTCTTGGTACGACAACTTATGGAGAGATATAGGGAGCATAAGAAGGACTTGCATATGGTGTTCATTGACTTGGAGAAGGCCTATGATAAGATACCGCGGAATGTCATGTGGTGGGCCTTGGAGAAACACAAAGTCCCAGCAAAGTACATTACCCTCATCAAGGACATGTACAAAAATGTTGTGACAAGTGTTCGAACAAGTGATGTCGACACCGATGACTTCCCGATTAAGATAGGACTGCATCAGGGGTCAGCTTTGAGCCCTTATCTTTTTGCATTGGTGATGGATGAGGTCACAAGGGGTATACAAGGAGATATCCCATGGTGTATGCTCTTTGCGGATGATGTGGTGCTAGTTGACGATAGTCGGACGGGGGTAAATAGGAAGTTAGAGTTATGGAGACAAACCTTGGAATCGAAAGGGTTTAGGCTTAGTAGAACTAAAACCGAGTACATGATGTGCGATTTCAGTACTACTAGCTGTGAGGAGGAGGAGGTTAGCCTTGATGGCCAGGTGGTACCTCAGAAGGACACCTTTCGGTATTTGGGGTCAATGTTGCAGGAGGATGGGGGTATTGATGAAGATGTGGACCATCGAATCAAAGCCGGATGGATGAAGTGGCGCCAAGCTTCTGGCATTCTCTGTGACAAGAGAGTGCCACAAAAGCTAAAAGGCAAGTTCTACAGGACGGCGGTTCGACCCGCAATGTTGTATGGCGCGGAGTGTTGGCCGACTAAAAGGCGACATGTTCAACAGTTAGGTGTGGCGGAGATGCGTATGTTGAGATGGATGTGTGGCCACACGAGGAAGGATCGAGTCCGGAATGATGATATACGAGATAGAGTTGGGGTAGCACCAATTGAGGAGAAGCTTGTCCAACATCGTTTGAGATGGTTTGGGCATATTCAGCGCAGGCCTCCAGAAGCTCCAGTGCATAGCGGACGGCTAAAGCGTGCGGAGAATGTCAAGAGAGGGCGGGGTCGACCGATTTTGACATGGGAGGAGTCCGTTAAGAGAGACCTGAAGGATTGGAGTATCGACAAAGAGCTAGCTATGGACAGGGGTGCGTGGAAGCTTGCTATCCATGTGCCAGAGCCATGAGTTGGTTGCGAGATCTTATGGGTTTCACCTCTAGCCTACCCCAACTTGTTTGGGACTAAAGGCTTTGTTGTTGTTGTTGTTGTTGTTGTTGTTTCTTATTTAAATAATTCAGGATTTCGAAATAGTTCCAAAATAAAAAAAATAGAATTTTGAAAAAGCTCATGGAGCCAAAATATGTTCCTGAATTCAAATACTGTTCATGAAATTTAAAATTGTTCATGATTTAAAAGAATGTTCGCGATTTCAAAAAATGCTAGTGAATTTTGGTATTGAAGTACTTTTTGAATTTGATGATTTTTTAAAAAATTATGGTGAACAAATTTTGAATATGGTGAACATTGTTTGAGTTAGCTGAACAATTTTTTTTAAATAATTCATCAACAAAGTTTGAATTTGATGAACATTTTTAGAAATCGATGAACAAATACCGAGTTTGATGATTTTGTTTTTTGTAAATGATAAAAAAAATTGAATACGATGAACACAATTTTGAATTTTGATGAACATGTTTTAAATCCTGACGACAAAATTAATTCAATGATTATTTTTGTTCAATTGATGAACAGTTTTTAATAGGATGAGCAAAACAATGTTCACAAATTTGAAAAAGAAAATTCAAAAACACGTGAAAAAAATTTAAAAGGAGAAAATAAAAATGAAGACAGAAAAAATGAAAAGAAAAACGAAAAAATAAAAATAAAAATAAAAGAAAAAGAAAAGAAGGAAAAAACGTAAAATGGGTAGGCCCATATGACATCCTACGCGCCGAATAGGAAGTGCAGAGGTCGAGGTCGAGCCTGGGCACGGCGGGGGCCATGTCTAGCTCCTCCAACACCGCCTCCCCGCTGCCGTTAGGACATCGCTGCCGCGCCAGGAAGCTCTCCACCGCTCCCTCTCTCTCCCGTCGTTCTCTCCCTCCCTCTTCCTAACCTTTCTCTCTCCCCCGTTCTACAAAGAGATGCCTCCGTCGCACCGCCGCACCTGCTCGACGCCGGAGCATCTTCGTCGCTGGATCTGCCTTCCCCAACCTCCGGTGCCTCGCCTCATCGCCGGATCTGGCCAAAATCTTTGCCCCCGCCGCCCGTTGACCCGCGCCGTTGCTGCCTCCGCTCGACCGGGTGGAGACGTCGAGCATCGCCACCCCATGGGCCGATGGTGACCACCAACTGCGTGCCCCGTGAGAGCTGCGCCAAGGGAGGCTACACATGAGCTCGGGCGGCTCTAACCAGATCTTGATCCAGAATTTTCTCTTGGGGAAAATACATTTGTTTCATTATAGAGACTAACATGTCAGTCCCACATGTCATAACGCCTAATATGTCGGTCAACCGTAACGGATTTGACAATTATGACACGTCAGCACTGAGAAGCGGGCCATCCTTGTCATAATCATGTTCATTTTCGCCTAATTAGTCCTTAGAGTTTTTTTTGCCAAAAAATAGGCATAAAATAGTAGTATGTAGGCACGTTTGGACGAAATGTTGTATTTTCTGTTAAATACTCTTGAAGTGGCATCATATCGTCCAATCGTGCCTACAAAGTTCTACAAATGATAGTTTGTAGGCACGTTTGGACGAAATGATTTTTTGTTAAATTTGTGAAATGGTACTTTGTAGGCCTGTTTGGACGAAATGTGGTACATGTGACAATTTGAATTAAATAATTCTCCTTAGTAAGATATCTAGAACCCTATCACTTACAATGAAGGAAAGCATGGGCAAAATTATAACTGTAATAACAAGAAAGATCAACTGAGTCAGTTCGGCACCATACTCAGCTGATCTTTTTTGTATCCAAGTCAAGAAATCATCACAATTTCAACTAAATAGATAGTTGGTAATAATAATTATCTACAGTAAGATGATAACATATAGACCTTCATAGTTGGTAATAAATTATCGTCGTGCTGCTCCTCTCTGTGTCTGGCTTCAGGGTGTAAACATTTTTCCGTTATGGACACAGCAGCGGTACACATAGCGTTGTCCTCCCTCTTGGCGGCATTGTTGCAGAGCGTATGCCTTTTAGAGCGTAGCGTGGCATTGTACTCAATTCTTCCTATACTCAGTTTCTGTAGTGTAGTTGCGTGCGTCTTGCGTGATCTAATTATTTTAGGATCGGTGTTGTATGAGGATTACCCACCATCTTATATCATTCGGCCGTGTACTTTGTTCTATGGTTGCTTTATAAATAAAGCGGCCCGAAAGACTTGTTTTGAGTTGTGTCCAATATATCATAATTAACCGATAGTGGATACGCCAGCAGTGCGTTTCGCTAGATTGCACAACTTCCACAATCACTAATGGCATGATTAGCGGTTGCCCGCGTCCGGCACTTGAGTTGTCCTAGATGCCTGCAATGATGATGATGCTGCTGCTACGTATTTGGCATGTATTTGGCATGTACGCATCATCAACACAAAACTCTCAAGGAAAAAGGGATGTGAAATGAATTATTTTCAGCAAGGAACATATTTGCTTTGTAACACAAACCCAGATTCAGAAATCTGCAGCCTTAAAGTTTCGAGAATGAACAATTAATTGTGTATGCCTATGGTCATACTCCTGTATCATACACGTACACAAGTTCAGGCCATATATGTATAAAATTCTGCTAACTGTCTAGCCTTTATTCAGTAATGAAATCTCGAATTTTGGATTACTTGTAACAGTTTGTTCAAACAACTGAAATTTTGCTGCGGCATACAGATACAAGATGTCTGAAGAGTTGTTAAATATTACTTCCTCCCTCCCACAATATAAGATCATTTTTCAACCTATGTTAGCTTGAAATACGTTCTTATATTGTGGGATGGAGGGAGTACTTGCTATGATAACGTTTTCAGAACTATGAAGAGTGTGTTATATGCAGCTTAGAGACTGTATAGCTGGAGTGGCCTAACAATTCTTGAAGACACTATGCACAACTGGTTTTGTGTGTCATAAATTCATAATTTGTAGTATCAGTCTTCTTAGTGCAAAACTGGAGACTACATTTCCATGGCACTGACATGCTATTACTATTCTTGCATTAATATGTACTACATAAAACCAAGGCTAATTTGTTTGACTTGCAAGTCCTTGACTTTGCCATGGAAAATCTGTTTGGCCACAGTTCATGTAATTTGCCAAAGCAAGTTAAACTCTTACTATTTTCTGTAAAACTGAAGTTTTCTCATTGAAATCTTCTGCAATGCTTGCAGGATTTCGTGTAGGAGAAAGCGAGTTGTTCATAGTTCTTGATTGTTGTTAGAGTTCGTGTATTCCCTACCACAGCAAAAACAACATCGATTAAGGCAGCCACCAGTTCAAATGGTGAGCATCAGGTACTCTATTTTCAGCACTCTATTTATCAGATGTAGTTTAAACTCGTTGTGTTTAGTCTAGCAGATCCTTTTTCCGTGGAGTCTACCAGGTTTAGTATTGATATTTTATTCCATCTTTGTATACATGAGGGTAGTCATCAAGGAAATTTTAAACAATTGTACAACCTGACAGAGCAACCATGCTTTCCTGCACATCACATAAAATTAAGTGTACTTCGGATTGATTTAGTGCAACCAGCTCTGGTTTTCTTTCTTTTCAATGCAATTGATGATTTAGTTTAGTTCATCGTTAGGGCACTATAATCAATGTTTAGTAACAAAATTTAGTGACTGTCCCATGTGAACTTGATTTCGTGGCTGCAGGTTTATTTTCTGTCTTGGGTGGTCACTTTAGCAATAGTGTGTGTACTGGACAACCTTCAGCCACCGATGTTTACCTGATTACCTCCGACTCACCGGCCAGCCACCATCGTCTACCTTATGTCTCGTTGGATTGCCGGACAGCCGCTGTCGTCTACCTCGCGCCTCACCGGACAGCACAGTCGTCTAACTCTGTCTCACCGGACAGCCACCGCCATCTACCTCTGCCTCGTAGTTAACTGTGTGCGAGCAATTCCTTCGGAGAACTTGTTGGGTTATTCTAACTCTGCCATGTATCCATGATCTTGTTTTCTGAATATGTAATTTGTTTTAGTGATTTTCATTTTATTTTTCATGGCGCTTCCATGATTTATTTCATTTTCTGAAATATATTTTTGAATATTTTGATTTATTTCCCCCTAATGGCCATGGCATGAGAGCAGACTACTAGCGGGCTGGGGATGTTCACTGCTTTGGGCGTTGCTGTGAAGAAATTTTTGCCAAAAAGAATTAAAATTAGAAGCAAAATTCCAATTCAGGAGCATTTTCGGCCAAAATTTGTTGAAAAAAAATAAGTTTCCATAAAAATTCTCAAAAATTCACATTGCCCTATATTTGATCTGGGAAAGTTTCTAGAACTTTTGGCTAATAGAAAAAATAGAAGCAAAGTCCAAATTCAGGACCATTTTGGCTCAAAAATTGCCCAGAAAACAAGATTTCAGAAAAAAAATGATCCAAAATTAGTCTAAAAAATCCACACTATTCTTAGATCATTCAATCTGGGAAAGTTTCAAGAAGTTTTGCCGAATGGAAAAAAAACTAGAAACAAAATTAAAATGTAGGAGCATTTTGGCTCAAATTTTGGCAAGGAAAAAGTTATGAGAAAAATCTCAACAATCCACACTAGCCTTATATTTAGTCTAGGAAGGTTTGAAGAAATTTTCTCAAACAGGATCGGCATTACCCATATTAGTAGTCATGGGTTTGAACGCCCCATAGTGCTAGTAGGATCGGATGACTCATGGTGCTAATTGTGGTCTATATCGCCCATCATGCTAGTCGTGGTCTGGATGACCCGTAGCAGTAGTTGTTTGTCCGGATGACTCATTGTGCTAGTCGTGGTTCGGACGACTCATAGCGGTAGTTGTGTGTCAGGACTACCGGTAGTGTTAGTACAGGGACACGACCCGTAATGATAGTTGCGTATCAGGACGACCTTTAAAAGATAGTTGTTGGTTCAGACTACCCATACTAGTAGTTTTGGATTCATACGAACCATTGTGCTAGTTCTGGGATTAGACAACCCATTGTGGTGTTTATGGACCTAGCTGACTGATAGTGCTAAGTTCTGGGTTCGGATGACCCATGGTGCTAGTTGGGGATGAGTCATACTGTTGTTGTGAGTCCAGATGGCCCATAGTTCTAGTTGTGGGTTTGGACGACTCATGGTATTATTAGTGTGATCGGTCCAAATAGAGGTCTTTATCGTCCGGACCCACTACTACCGATCTTAGTAGTACATACCCACAAGTACCGATCTTAGTCGTCCACACCAAAATGTCGGTCTTACTGGATCAAGCTCACTACAATCGATCTTACTTGTCCAGACTTAAATACCGTCTTACTCGTTCAGGCTCACTACTAACGATCCTGATTGTTCGGACCCACAAGTATCGATCTTAGTCTCCCGGACCCACAAGTATCTGTTTTACTCATTCCGGCTTGCTACTATCGATCTTACTCGTTTGGGCACACTACTATTGATCTTAATCGTCCAAAACCACAAGTATTTGTCTTAGTCGTCGGGCCCACAACTATCAGAGTTACTCATTTGGGCTTACTACTATCTGTCCTACTCGTTCGGGCTCACTGTGTCAATCTTAGTTGTTCGAGATGAGAAGTACTGATCTTAGTCATTCAGGTCCACAAGTATCGATCTTAATCATCCGGATCCACAAGTACCAATCTTAGTGGTTTTCGTCCATAAGCATCAATCTTAGTTGTCTGGACCCACAAGTATCGATCTTACTCGTTCGGGCCAGTTACTATCGATCTTAGTCGTCGCAACCCACAAGTATCGGCCGTACTCATTTGAACTCACTAGTATCACTCTTACTTGTCCGGACAACAAGTGCCAAACTTTGTTGTCTGTGCCCAAATACCATTCTTACTCACGCGGGTCCACAAAAACTGATCTTAGTCGTCCAGGCCCACTACCATCGATCTTAGTTGTCCCACAAGTACCGATCTCAGTTGTCTGTATCCATAAGTACGGTCTTATCGACAACACGAAGGATCTCCACCAGCTGAGCGGTTCGCGTGGGTGATCAGCGACCCCTAAAACGATGACTACATCGAGTGAATGATAAGGAGGTTAAAGAACATTGAGTCATAGATATAGCATTAGAAAGGAGATATGAATGGCGCATATACCGATGATTTCATGTTCGGAATAATGTGTTTTCCATTGACATGACCCTGTCGAAAATTGATCTGACATCGAAAAAACCGAATGATATTACCACCCTTTGTTTATTTGATTGAAAGTGGTTTTCCCTACATTATTCATTCCTTTTTGGTATCATCAGCATCGGCAAGAAGCTTATTTGCCTTCTTTTTTCCATTTCTGATGCACAACATCGTCAATTATTAATTGCAAGGTGTGTGTTTGGCCGCTGAATTAGAAAAAAAATGTTCTCCTAATGCTAATTATTGATCCTAATACTTAATGATAATCTCTTTTCAGCGCAAGTAATTATAACTTGAGGTCCAAGTGGGCTCATTTTATAGTTGGAGAAAATAGCTATAAAAGTAGACAAAAGTGGGTTAAACAAAAGAGGTGAGAAACCAAAATGGGATTATGAGGATCCACAGCAATGGCAAATACAAACGCAAAAGAGGTGAGAAACCAACATAATCTTCGATAGCCACTCTACAGTAATATTGCGATATGGAAAATTGAAGAGCAAATCTCAGTTGTACATATATTTCCTCATTATTTTTACGCACAGCAGCCGGATGGCATCAAGTTTCAGCAGCTCAGACTCAATCCTATAACATTTTGAGCTTTTCATCGGTCAACATAGATGTTTACAAGACAAGGACAAATAGCATAACCAATCAGGACAGTTGACTGATTCACTTCTAGATTAGGAGACAACCATTTAGAAATATCTAGCATGGACCAGACACTACTGCTAATAAGACTCATGCCCTAGCATCCCACCGCTCATGTCGTAGCCCGCATCGTCATCTCCGATATGATGCTCAAGCAAGCAGGTACTTCTCAAAGTCCTTGAGGTAATCCAGGAGCACCACGAATGGTGAAGAGAAGGAACCCACCAAAGTAGCTGCTACTACCACCTCTCCTTTGCCGAAACGGAACCCACAGCTTCCATCATCCAGTTTAGGCCCTTGAACTTCCCCTGAAACGGTAATCAATATACCACAAGCAAAATTAAGTCAACTACCTGCTCCGATGAACTCGGTTAAGTTTGCAGTGTGAGAACAAAAAAGAAAAACCACCTTTGGGATCAGATCGTTTGACGGTCGCGGTTGAAGATTTGCACTAGACACTCTGGGTTTGAGTAGCATTGCATCTGCTTAGTCTCTGAAGCAAATAGAGTTGTCAGAAAAAAAGGGATCAACAAAGGATCTGATAGTGAAGCGGGCCATCAGCAATTTATTATCAGTGTAAGACGACAATAGCCGCTCAAACCTGGGCATAGATTGTAGTTCTCTGCACATTAAAAAATCACAAATAAATATGACAATAGCTGACCATAAGGTTGTACATGCCAGCCTTAGATGGGTTGCAAAAGCCGGTAAAGACGTATTTTTAGTCTTGAAATAAATCCTAACATCACAACACATGCGAGACCTAGTGGAAGCATAGAAATCTAAAAACGAAAATTA
Source organism: Triticum dicoccoides (assembly GCF_002162155.2). Taxonomy (NCBI): domain Eukaryota; kingdom Viridiplantae; phylum Streptophyta; class Magnoliopsida; order Poales; family Poaceae; genus Triticum; species Triticum dicoccoides. The sequence goes on along the minus strand of NC_041381.1, from coordinate 568,757,210 downwards.
GCATCCTTGCTGCAAAGATTATGTAGGTGCTGAAATTTGTGAATAAGTATCATCCAACATAAGTAGTAATTGTGACCCTGCATCAACTTGAACTGGGGGATAAACCATGATATGGGGCAGACACTGATTTGAGTAAAAAAAAAAACACGCTCTGGCAGCTGCTGTGTTTGCAGGTTTGTAATACGAATTGCCAAAAAGAAAATACCTAGGGCATGCAGATTGAGGACGTATCACGTATGCCAATAGTAGCTGGAGTCTGTGGCACATAGTGCCGCCGGTGACGACGTGTGATTGCCGCTCACGCATGATGGGGTCGAACTGCCCGCAACCGCGTCCAACTCGGCGCCTGCTGCAGCTGCGGCCTGCGTGTACTCCAGTGAAGTGGAATGGAGGCCGCATCGAGAAGTGGGGCGGTGGAGTGGATCTGATCTGAGTGGCGACGTCGGATAGATCAGGGCCGACGCGGTGGAATTGTGAGCTCGACGGCGAGAGGTTGGAAACAAGGCGATTAATTAGGGAAAGAGATTTGGGGGAGATAATGGGATAGGGGTGCGTGGAATCTGTCCTGGTCCACTCCCTTTTACAAATTAATGACGGATTTATCCTTTCACAAATTAATTGGTCCCACATAAATTTTGTAATGGCCCCACCATTATATGTAATTTCCCGTAATTTCTAATTCGTAACTCCTCGTAACTCTGATTTTCCCACCGTCAGATTAGGGTGAATGGACGGCTCCTAAAATCGCCAATCACCATAACAGTTGTATTATGAGTAACAATTTTCTATATCTACACCTAAACATCATTACGTCCATCATTAAGCATATACATAACTACACGGCTACACCTTTTTTCGAGAAGGAGGATAACTCTCGGTCTCTGCACGCAACCAACTTATTACTATTCAACCGAGTCTTTCCACTTGAATATATGGATCAACCCGAAGCCATCTATCTCGCGAACAAAGTCGCAATACCTACAATCTTGATATTGTGTCTGTACCGCATGAACATGCACTATCTAATCTGGCGGCCTCACGCAACTGCACGCATCAGGCCAAGAGCACCACACGGTCTAGCCAACCGGTAGCGCACACCGCATGCGCACGCTCTTGATCCGCCGCTGCCATCTTCGACTATCCCATCTCCAGGAGTGATCAACACATTGACCGTGCCGGGCCCAACTGCTGTCGGCGCCACCACGATGCCGGACAACGCCACCAGCCTATGTGTGTCCATCAGCCCGCGTCCAACACCGAGACTCCACTATGCCACACCGTCGAGACCCGTCGTCTTAGATGCGGTAGATACAACACTGCTCCACCTATTGGCCCCTTCAGTCAGTACTTGCTCCAAAACAATGCCCTCAAGATGGGCACCAAAATTTCCATCATCATCCGATCCGGGAGACCCAGATCTAGAGTTTTCCCTGAAGTAGATGCCACTGGAGGGAGACGGGCAGGTCATCTGTTGCTGCCAACGAGCCATGCCCACCAGGCCACCATCACAATGCTCTCACGATGATGCCTTCAATAAGAACACGACGCCCAGAACATCATCGCCTCCCACCGCAGTTAGGGTTTTCACCCAAGTAGCAGTGTGGTGGGAAGAGGTAGGGCAGAGTAGATCGACTGACATCTCTAAGAATAAAACCGGCGTCCTCGGGCGTCGTCACCGTCGCGGCCGGTCGTAGCTAACCATGGAGTTATCCTGGTCTGGACCCCCCCACCCGTTCCGCACACAACCCTGTGACCGGCTAGACGAGCATGGCCAAGATCTGGCCGAGGTGAAATGCACCAAGTCGGGACGAGATGCAATTGTCAGATCTGGCGTTGTCGACTGCCGGGGCAACAAGCTCTGTCCCCACCTGCAGGTTAGCTGCCGGTCGCCCAACCTGGCGACCTGCAACCCGCCAGCCCCTCCTTGCCACAGGAGAGGGTGGCCACGCTAGAAGGCCGCCACCCAAAATCTGAGCTCTCCGTTCCAGATTGGGAGGAGCATTCCTGGCGTCGGCCTCATGTGGCAGCAAGGAGGGAGGGAGGAGATCGAGGGACTGGCGGTGGATGGAGGAGGCAAAATTTCGTGTTTTGACCTTTTTTTCAAAACGAATTCGAGATCTGACCCTACTTTGCAAAAAAATTGAGATCTGACCCTTTTCTTACCGCCAAAGCCCCTGGCGGTAAGGTATAACAGCCTACTGCCAAGGCCCCTGACGGTAGGGTATAACAACCTACCGCCAAGGCCCCTAGCGGTAGGTTTGTTTTTTTCCTAAGTATGGAACACAGTGTATGCTCGCACCTACCGTCGGGCACCTTGACGGTAGGGTTGTAAGGCTACCGCCAGCCTGTATGGCGGTAGGTGTGTTTCCTACCGCCAGAGGCCTTGGCGGTAAGAAAAGGTCAGATCTCAATTTTTTTTGCAAAACAGGGTCAGATCTCGAATAGGTTTCGCAAAAGGGTCAAAACGCGAAATTTTGCCGTGGAGTCACCCTCGCGTCTCCCTGGGCCTAGATTCTACACCTAGATTGTACGCAAGACCATGTTGTTATATAAAGAATTACTCCCTCCATCTCATAATATAAGAGCATTTTTGACAGTAATGTAGTGTAAAAACACTCTTATATTACGGGACGGAGGGAGTATCGTTTATTAGAATTGCTACTAGTAGTACCCTCGGAGTTAAATAATTGTACAAGCGGTTGTTGAGGTGTAAAATCAACAACACACCCGGCCGATAAATACACATCGAATCACTCCTTTGCACATACCTACACGGTCACAACGAGTACAGAAGCTAAACACTTACGACTTACAACACACACCTGGCCTATAAAATACACGTCGAATCAGTCCTTTGCTGCTATTGGGTGTATATAGAAGTGGCCTAAGAGGATGATGGTCATCTATTGCTAGGCATGGGATGCGTCGGGAATGTGAGCCCAAGCTGAGAGCACGCACGCGAGCGGATCCAACAAGGTTTTGCTGCCAGCGTTGGCTAGTGGAATTCCTCGGTTACACGCACTACAACTTTTTGATCAAATCATCCTATATGCCGAGATCACACTGATCACTTCCACGCTGACGGTCGAGCAGTACATCATGCACGTGTTGCCCTGGCACCAAATACATGGTGCAGGTCAACCCAGTCGTGCCATCACTCTTAGCAAGCCACTACACGGGAAGAAGGTGATAGTAGCATATGATGTTCCTCTCGTTGGAGATATGTGATGATAACACTCTGTAAATTGCAGCGTTTCAAACTAATTTTCACCCCATGTCAGAAAAGTCTCGAAACCATCTATTGTGGGCCTGTCGAGCAGTTCGTGTGGTCTTTTGCGACTTGTTCAGTTTTCATTTTCTTTTGAGAGCCGGGCCTGCAAGAATTTTCTTTTACAAATGGATCTCAAACTGGCACGCTCTTCAAAATAGCAAAACTTGCGACAAGCCCTCGCAGGCCTAAAAGCATTACATATATACAGAACTACAGGCATTCTCTGTTTCTTAAGTAGAAGCAAAAGACAGGAACACTGCCGCTCAACTAAAGCAGTGGCAACGAGATACTTACAAAGTTCAAAAGAATTACAGGTAGTATCTCTCTTGCCATCTAAGCAACAAATGCAATTAAATCAAGGGTTGTATATACAGGTGGGCGTCAACTCGGACGATAAGAACTTTATATCACCTTGCTATTAAAAAAGGAACAATTGTATTGGTGCCTCTAGTTGGGTCACGCTCGACTGATTTGCCCCTAGTTTTTCAACAATTGCGGTTTTGCCCAGCTCACTTCACTCGCCTTGTGTTTTTGCCCTTCCGGGGCGGTTCTGACCAATGAGCAGTCGCCACGTGGCGAACCGTGATTGGTCGGAACAGCCCCGGAAGGGCAAAAACACAAGGCGAGTGAAGTGAACTGGGCAAAACCGCAATTGTTGGAAAACTAGGGGCAAATCAGTCGAGCGTGACCCAACTAGGGGCACGAATGCAACAATCCCATTAAAAAAAATCTCATCTCGTACAACATATAAGCATATGTATACTACAAATATGCACTTGCGGGGTACACCGACAGAAGGATCAGCAAATTGTGGAAACTCGCAATATTTCTGCATAAATAAAGGCTGCAACTACTACATCTTGATATCGCCTTTACGCTGGCCGAGGAGAGACGGCCGGTATAGGGATTGGCGTTGTGCCACCTCAATTATTTCCCGTGGATCGGACATTGATTCATCGTGTATCGCCTCAAGAATGGAATTGGTACCAACCCCCCCTGCAAGTGCGTAAGTAGTACAGAAAATTCAGACAGTTGTAGAGACAATAGGACTGTAATAACAAAAGAAAAAGGGAAATTTTACGGTGCATCATAATACACCAAATCACGTGTATTATATGGGCGATCTAATGGATTAGAATAACTGGGCCTTTTTTAGCCCAAGGGTATTTTCGACCTAATTTTTTTGTACCTTTAATCGGCCCAATTAAATCCAGGGGTATTCTCGTCCGAATTTTTTTGATTAAATTAATTGCATTAATAAAACACTTCATTATAGAGGTCCAATCATCGTGCGTACTCTTTTGAAATTTGGTTCGAGTGGTTCGTCCTCTTTCCTCCTCTCGAGCCCTAACCTCAGCGCCCTTGATCGCCGCCGATCGCCGCCAACCGCACTCACCGTGTCACTCCTTCCTCCTGCTCCTACTCCCCCCTCCCCCCTCCATCGCAAATCACCCCACTCGGGTCGCGGCGCCAGATCTTCCGACAAGCCTCCCCTCCTTCCCCGAGCGGACGCCACCTTCCCCGACCTGAGAGGCCACATCATCCTCATCGACGTGCATCAACTGTTTCACGCCGGATCTTTGCTGTAAGTGCCTAGCCATCTCAAATCTTTGCTGGTCCCTTATGCATATAGTACCAATAGGGGTCGGATTTGATTAGGGTTTAGGATATGTCATGTGAGGTTTAGGGTTTATGGTTTCAGAAAGTTGTGATGAGATTTTGATTAAAAGGGAATGTAAGTTGGATTTAGCTAGGACATGTTGATCTAGTTAGTTAGGGTTTATGGTTTCAGAAAGTTGTGACAAGATTTTGATTCAAAGGAAGTGTAAGTCGGATTTAGCTAGGACATATTGAAGCACTTAGTTAGGGTTGTGTGCCATGAGAATTTGTCAGCCGATTTGGATTTAAAGAAAGTTATTTTGGATTTAGTTAGGAGATGCTTTTGAATTGAGTTTCGAGATATTTTGGATTTAGTTAGGAGATAATTATTTTTGTATGGAGTTTGGAGATATTTTTGACTTATTGAGGAGATAATTTGGATTTAGTTAGGTGATAATTTTGGATTCAGTTAGGACACAATTTTGAATGGAGTTTGCAGATAATTGATCTATCAGGGGACTTGAAAGATTCGTGCACTTTGGATTTAGTTAGGAGATCATCAGTTACAACAAGTACAATCAATTAAATATTTCTGGATTTAGTCAGCGAATATTTTATACTTACTTACAGCTTTTGAAGGACTGAGTTTGGTACATGAATCCGATATGAAAAATTAAATCAATTATTTAGGCAGAGTATTGCATAATTATTATGTATGCTATCCATCCGTAACATTGACTATCTGTTTTCGTTGGCAGCATAACGACATGGATGATAAAGGCAACGATGGCAAAAACTTGGGGAATAGAGGCAAGGATGACAAGGACATGGATGATAGACGAAACGAAGGCAAATGAATGGATGGTATGCACACGGATGATAACGATAATGAGGATGCAGGCAAGGATGGCATAGACCTGGATGATGTACACATGCAAGGTAAAGGAATTGATATTAAAGGCATGGTTGGTTCAGATCTGAATGAGTGTATGGAATACATAGAGATTGTGAACAAGACTTTTAGGACTGAGGAAGAAGCCTACATATTCTACGTAGGCTATGCGAGAAAAAAAGGGTTTGGTGTTAGAAAGGATGATCTGAAGTACATGGGTCCGGGTCCGAAACAAAATGCATACAGAAGGACATACAAGTGCTGCAAACAAGGATGGTGGACCCTTAAGCACTTTAACAGAGTTGATAGAAAAAGAACACTGAGGGGTCTTTCTCGGTGTGGGTGTCCCGCTCTTTTTCAGGTTGAGCTACAAGATAGTAGTGGCCTCTGGTTCATTCGGAATTTGGTGGACAAGCATAACCATCTGTTTGTCCCTGTTGACCTGACTCCGTACTTATCGGCTCATCGTAGAATGGCTGACGCACCAAAGGCCGATGTCATCGAGTATGTTGTTGGTGGACTTCAAACACATCAGATTATGAATGTAATGGAGAAGAATGTCGGAGGTCCCGACAAGCTTGGATTTATAGATCGATACCTATACAACCATGCACTACTAGGGAAAACCTTATACACAGAATCTTAGTAGCAGCGCGGTTTAAAAACAAACGCTACTGCTAATTAGCAGTAGCGAGCTTGACGAAAGCTCGCTACTAATAACGCGGTAGCAGTAGCGCCCTAGATGAAACAAGCGCTACTACTATAATTGCCACGACTTGCCTCCAGGCTAGATATAGTAGTAGCGCCCTTCCCTGGACGCGCTGCTGCTAAAGTACTTAGTACCAGCGTTTTTCTTCAAAACTCGCTACTATTAAGTATTGCACCTAATTAAGTTTAGACTTATCAGTAGCGTTTTTATGTAAAACACGCTATTGCTAAGTTAGCTATAGTGCGCTTACTAAAGTGCGCTACTGCTAGTTCGACTTAACCACCCGCGGGCTCAAAATTTTGCTAAGTCCTCCATTCCCTCCTGTTCCCCTACTCCTCTATCGCCACCGCCCGAGCCTGCCCTCACCGCCGCCGCCCGAGGCCACCCTCAACCTCATCGCCGCCGCCCTCCGCCACTCTCGACCTCACCGTCGCCGCCCTCGACCTCACCGCCGCCGCCCTCGATCTCACCGCCGCCGCCCGA
>NC_041381.1:568749849-568750071 GCF_002162155.2 Triticum dicoccoides | reverse complement strand
CTCCTCTGTCGCCGCCGCTCGAGCCTACCCTCACCGCCGCCGCCCGCCCTCAACCTCAGCGCCGCCGCCCACCGCCGCTCCCGACCTCACCGCCGCGCCCTCGACCTCACCGCCGCCTCCCAAGCCCGCCCAGCACCGCCGCCTCCCGATCCCGAGCCCGTCCTCGCCGCCCCTACCTCTCCGTCGCCGAGCACCTCCCCGCCACCGTCTCTCCCCTCTCTG
>NC_041381.1:568725987-568749696 GCF_002162155.2 Triticum dicoccoides | reverse complement strand
TTAGTTTTAGTTGAACTAGTTTAGTAAGTAAATTAATAAACTAGTTGAACTAGTTTAGTTTTAGTTGAACTAGTTTAGTAAGTAAATTAATAAACTAGTTGAACTAGTTTAGTTTTAGTTGAACTAGTTTAGTAAGTAAATTAATAAACTAGTTGAACTAGTTGAATTAATAGAACTAATGTAATTTTAGTAAGATAATTAATATAACTAGTTGAACTACTTTATTTTTAGAAAGAACTAGTTTTTTTATTTATAGTAAGTTTATATTTAGTAAGAACTAGTTGAATTTATAGAACTAGTTGAACAATTATTCGGGATGTATTAGTGATAACTTATAGGGTTTTTGCTTTTGTAGAAATCAAGGAGCCCCTCCATCATCCCCACCGTCGTCCCCGTCACCGACCCCCTCCGACCTCGAGGTGAGACCAGCCAAATCTCCATGTATATCTTGTGTTGCTCAAATAGGATATGTGGTTGCCCAAGTGGCCGGTCATGTTCAGGTTACACCTTCGAGTGGCCTATGTTTTGCCAGAGTGTTGATTAATTTCCGTTCCGGCAAATTTCATGCCGGATTTTTCCGTGAATTCTGGCATGACTTGTGCTATAATATGTAGGAAATATCGAGTGGCCTGGATTTTCTCAAAAAATAATGATCTAATTTAGGTTTTTTAGTACATATATTTAATTGTACAAGTTTAATCTTTGAATTATGAACGTAGGAAATGTCGTACTCGGACGACGACAGTCTCCCGGGGGAGTGCAGCTGGTGCCACGATGATCGAGGTCTGTGCGACAGGTTCCTTTAGTTGGACGAAGATCGACGCTTCAACATTAAGCTCGAGGAGACCTTCGATGTTGAAACGGTACGCAACGACGACAAGTGTTTTTTTTTCATAATTAAGCATGACTTCAACTATTTCAATGTTTAATTTTCATCTTTTACAATTCGACTAGCTTATCCCATGCCATGCAAGACGCTATGTCTTGGAGAGGATGGGTTTTGAAGACCATGAAAATTTTGAAACAAAGAAAATACACCTAAGGACCCATCATGATATGGATTTTTAAGTAAATCTGTACAATTCTCAGAGCGTAACCCATTTTGGTTGCCAAAATTGGGAAGCACTTTGCAAAATGTATGATATTTATGAGGGTATGATTGTCACCATGTATCTTGGTGATCCTGACATCAAGCAAGACAATATGGACATTTGAGTCCTTGTTGATACGCTTCCGATTCTACCGCAATGTGAGTTTCTCAAAGATAGTTATTAACTAATTTATATTGTTTATTTCAAAATAGTTGACAGCTTATTTCTATTGACAACTCATTTTGATTCTTCAAAGAATGTGCGGAAGATGGTAGACAAAACCCACTACACTGATGGCTCCGAATTAACTTATAAGGAGAAAAGTCATCTGATCGCATTTTGTACTTATCTTGAGAATTACAATACCTATTATCGAACTCCTCCAAATTATGGTGAATACATGCCACTAGTGCACATGTTGAACCACGGTAACTTCTATGGAGATACCCTGGTAAGATTTTTTACTATTATGACATCCGTGCATCTTTTGCATACTTCTAAAACTAGTACATCATTGCTAACTGCGAAGTTATTACTATGTTTTTAAACAGAAAATCCCGATAGATTGTGTGCCTCATCTGATGTATCAGAATGGTCGCCTTGCAGTTCTGAACATACAGCCAGGTCAATCTACGGATCTTACCTATGCATATCAGATTTCTAAAACCAGTGAACACATGCTAATCAAAGAATGGAAAAAATGTTTGGACATTCGCAAGGAGGTTCATGGAAGTAACATTAAGCGAAAGGCAAGAATTGGAGACAGGATAATCTCCATTCTCCATAATGGAGAGTCAGGGGCTATCTTGTTTTTTTGCTATTTTACCTTAGAGAATATAGTAGGTCCTAAGAGAATGTACTAGGTCCTATGAGGTACAATATGTTTATTATGTGGTACAATGTATTAGAGTTGATGATGAGGAGTACTTGTGATTACGACCAGTGACCAATTTGCTATGTGATGTCTCATTGATGAAAACGGTGATCTTGAGGAGGTTTTATATGACAATGATGTATTATGATGATAAGTTGTTAATGATATGATGATGATGATGATGATGATGATGATATTTATTATATCATTGGGTGAAAGAACCGTAGATTAGTTTCAAGTGGATGGACATCCAGTCCACGGTTCTTTCACCCCGTGATGTAATAACTCATTATGATGTAAAAACAATCTCTAAATTCCTGTTGTATAAAAACTTGTGTAAAGGTGTATGAATACAACATGAAATAAAAAAGAAATAAAATACGAAATAATAGTAGTAGCGCGGGCAGGGAGAAGCGCTACTACCAATTACCAGTAGCGCTCCTCTGGGAAAGCGCTACTACTAAGTCGATTTAGCAGTAGCGTGGGTTGAGGCATGCTACTGCTAACCTTTAGCTGTAGCACCGTACCAGTAGCGCTCCAGCCCGTGCTACTGATAGGCCTAAAACCCGCGCTACTGCTAGGCTTTTCCCTAGTAGTGATGTTTCAATCCAGAAGAAGCGCACGATAGAAGGCAGTGACGCTTGATATTTTCTCACCTATATGATTGCACAGAAAAAAGCAGACCCGAAATTCTTTTTCAAATACACAAAAGACAAAGAAGGCCATTTGAGGAACATATTCTAGGCTGATTCACAATCCCGGATTGACTATGTTGCCTTTGATGGTGTCGTGGTGTTCGATAGTACATACCGGTCTAACAAGTACAAGCTTCCGTTTGTTTTATTTGTTGGTCTGAACCATCACCGCATCACACTTTTGTTTGGGGTCGGTCTAGTGTCAAATGAGACAGTTGCATCATACCAGTGGCTTCTTCATGTATTTTTGGAGGCAATGTCCCAAACGGCACCCATTTCAGCAATCACCGATAGGGACGGTTCAATGGCTAAAGCAATAGCTACTGTCTGGACTGGAACATATCATCGTTTGTGCACGTGGCATATCGAGGAGAATATGGTGATGCACCTCCGCAAGAAAAACCTTTAGGAATTTAGGGAATTTACCGTCGTTGGGATGTTGATGAGTTTGAGAAAAGATGGGAGACTTATAAGGTTCAGTTCAAAATAAAACCAACGGGGAAGAGGTCGTCATGGGTTAACAGGATGTACGAACTGCGACACAAATGGGCTGCTGCGGACACAAAGGGTAGATATTTCCTAGGAATGATGAGTAATCAGAGGAGTGAGTCTCTCAACTCAAGGCTTCATGTGCACCTGAACAGGAGGATGCAGCTTGTTGATTTGTTGCAGCATGTTGAGCACTGTGTATCCATAATGCGTAAGAATGAAGCAGCATTAGACACAGTAGCAACACATACGATACCCTTCACTAAGCTGAATGCACACCCTCTGGAGATTGCTGCCTCTTATATTTATACAACTGTGATGTTTCCAAAGGTAAAGCGTCAGATTGTCGAAGGGACAAATTGGCAGGTCACGGACCGGGTAGCATGTGATGGTTTGGTCGTGTTTGGAGTTTTGCGCAAAGCCCCATATGATAAAGTCCCATATGACAGGGATGCTACCGAATTGCAAGGTAAGCAAGGTAAGGATGCTGAGGACTTGCATGCAAAAAATTGGATGATGAGGATCCCAATGACTTGGAAGGTAAGGATGCTGAGGACTTGCATGCAAAAAACTTGGATGCTAAGGATCCCAATGACTTGGAAGGTAAGGATGCTGAGGACTTGCATGCAAAAAACTTAGATGCTGAGGATCCCAATGACTTGGAAGGCAAGGATGGTGTGGACTTGCATGCCAAAAACCTGGATGCTAAGGATCCCAATGACTTGGAAGGTAAGGACAGTGAGGAGTTGGATGCACAAGGCGTGGATGCTAAGCCTGTGGATTTTATATATCACGTGACTTGTCTGTTTAGAGGAGCAAGACTGGATGATGCAGCTTGTAAATGTAAAAAGTTGGAAAGTTAGGATTACCCATGCGCACATATATTCTGCATTCTCGATCATCTTGGTGTACGCACATTTTCAAAAAAAATGTCAAGAAAAGATGGACAATGCATGCCAAGCCAGCGTTCCCTTCTTCGAGGACTGCGAATACTCATGTATGGTCTGATCACATGAATAAGTATCATCAACTACGCAACATGGCTAGTGATGCTCTATTCACAGCCGCAACTAGTGATTCACAGTCAGAATAGGTGATGGAGCTCCTCCGGAGTATATTGGTTGATGGAGAAAAAACTGATTTGGATGAAGCCATAAATCGTTTGTTCCTTTGCCGGCATACTTCTCTGTTGCTCGCGAATGCTGCACTGATGACGTGAAAAATCCAATCAAAATAGTTTCGAAAGGGAGACCAACTACCGAAGAATCGAACAAGAGGATTAAATCCAGGCGCGAGCGGATGAGAGGGAAAAAAAGCAACGAAGTTAGTGCACATGTTTATCTCATTGTTCATTTCCATACATGCTTACAATGTTAATATGTTCTCTCTTTTTCTTCAATTTACTCAGGAACAAATCGGGGAAATCAAAGGTCACAAGGAGGAAGAAGCGAAAAGAGAAAGACTTAGAGACAGAAGAAGACACAGATTCAGATACAGAAGAAGAGGAAGATCCAAAAAAGCAACGAAGTTAGTGCACATGTTAATCTCATTGTTCATTTCCATACATGCTTACAGTGTTAATATGTTCTCCCGAAGAGTGTTCACATGTTTTTCTTCAATTTATGCAGGAAAAAATCGGGGAAATTAAATAGCACAAGGAGGAAGAAACAAAAAGAAGAGACAAAGGCAGATACAGAAGAAGAGACAAAGGTAGATACAGAAGAAGAGGAAGATTCAGATGCAGAAGAAAAGGGAGTTTCAGATGCGGAAGAAGAGGAAGATTCATATGCGAAAGAAGACGAAGATTCAGATGCAAAAGATGGTGGCCTGAGGAGGGCTAGGAAGAGCAGGGCCGGGCCCATAGTTGTGCAAACTGTGCAGCCCGCACAGGGCCCATAAAATTGAGGGGCCCCAAATTTTTATACAGGCCTATCCTTGGCGATGTCGCTAAAAAAAGAATCCTGGGCGCTAGCCCGCATGGTGTTGGGCCACTGCCGCGTCCAGGTGAGTCAAGGCGATTATCTCAAAAAGAAAAAAAGGAAACGAGATCGATCTCCAAAGGTCTGAATCCAACGTGCATACATGCCCAGGCCCCTTCGCTTTGCTACAGCCAACATGAAACGGGATCATCGGATCAGAAACGGGACTGGCAGTCCGCGACGGGTAGCACGGCGAGTCAGCGACAGTTCCTCTCCTCTCGTCAAAACAAAATCGGCATCCAGACTCCAGAGCGCCAGCGACGGGCGACACGGGACAGTTCCTCTCAGCCAAAATAGGTAGCCTGCCGCTGAGCGCAGGTTAGTGCTAGAACCCGATGATTCGTCCGACTTTTTGTCCATAGCATCAGCCGTTTGTGTCAGTGGCGTAGCTAGGGGGTGGCCAGGGTGGTCCATGGACCACCCTGGAATTTCTCCATAGCTTGTATATAATGTACTAAAATAAACATTTCTTTGAAAAATAAATAATTTATGTTAATATTTCTATTAATGAACCACCCTAGTGTATTGGGCTGGCTACGCCACTGGTTTGTGTTATTATGCTTGTTTGTTAGACCATTACATGTGAATAATCAATAAATCGACGACCATACAATGGAAGATATGTACGACTGTACTGTAGCTACTTAGATGAGTTTGCTCAGTTCTGATGATCCAAGACTTTGTATAGGTTTCAAAACGTAGATGATCTAGAAGATTATGACTTTAGTAGGAAGGTTAAGGCAAAAATTCACAGTTACAGTATATAAAATCCTTCTTTCTGATTAACTTCAGCTCCTACTCCTACTCCTAATTTCTAATTAATTGGCAAGAAGCGTTAGAGATCAGTTCTTGCCTCCTCGGTTAAATATCACACTATAGTAGTTCAACCAGACAGGACACGGGAGTAGGTGAGCTAGATGGTTCGTCTAATTGCCAAATATTGAGGCATAGCCTCTAAGAGAGTAAGACACTATGTCATATACACTATAATTTCTCGCTAGCTAGTTCATTTTTTCTAGTGAGATGTTTTTTGAATGAAAAAATATCTAGTGACATAGGGCCCCATTTTTTAATTTTGCACAGGGCCCCAGAATTTGCCGGCCCGGCCCTGAGGAAGAGACAATTGGAGGTTGCAGAAGAGGATTACGCAAAACCAAACAAGTGGGCATTAGTACAATTGTGTGTACTTAAACATGTTTTCGAATGCTGGCTGCAAATTCATCTATTTCATTTTTTGTAGGAAACGCAAGGGCGCTCCAAATGTCAATGTTGGGAGAAATAAAAAGAACGATGCCAAGGGTGCGCGAGGAAAACCAGTGAAGTTAGTGTTTGTACTTACATATCCGCTCTAGAAGTCGGGTATTTGCTAGTACTGTGTTGACGTTTGTTAACTTTTCCAGGAAAGACTCTAGGAAGGGCGGTAAAGAACAGACCAAAGGGGTGATGAAGACAAAAAAGCCTGCTAGGATGTACCACAGGCTGAGTGAATAAGAGCTGTCAAGTTAGCTTCTGTAGCTATGACGAGAAAATCAGTGAAGTTAGTGTCTTTTCTATTATAGTGTACGGTACATGCTCAAATCTTCCTTACTATCCTATTAACAAACGTTGTTTCATGCAGGAAAGCTAAAGTGAAGTCGAGACAGGATGTTTAGATGCATAGGGTCAAGCAGAGAAAACAAAAGGATTTCTAGGGTCAAAAAAATGAGAACAAACTAAAGTAGATAGTTTTCCATGCCGTGATCCACCTTGTTTCTGATGTATTAGACCTATTTGATGGACTGCCACTATTTTTCTGAATTCCTCATTCGATTGGTACACCCTCATTTTATTATGGACGGGTCGACATGGTAGGCTAGTTATGATTTATCAACATCGATGAAACAATGCATTTTTAGTGAAGTTCGTTTTCTGTATTTTTTTTTCATTTTTTACATAATATATTGCTAAAATTTGTTCAAAGTGTAGTCAAATTTCATACTTGAAATATAAAATAGAAACCGAAAATTTATATATATAAGAAAATAGAACGTTAATAGAAACCTCGTTTTCAAATAACCTTGAAAATCGTTTATTTTCAAATAGAAAATTAACATACTGATATTTTAAAAATAGCATGCTCATTTGAAAAAAACATGTTCAATTGAAAATAAAATAGAATGAATATGCGGATTTGAAAATAGCATGCTGCTTTGAATATACTGTTTTAAAAATACCATGCTATTTTAAAAATAGCATGCTGATTTTAAAAATATGATTTCAAAAATAGCATGCTACTTTTAAAATTATAATGCTCTTTTCAATATGCTACTTTCAAAATAACATGCTGATTTCAAAAATATCATGCTAATTTTAAAAATAGCATGCTACTTTTAAAAATATAATGCTCTTTTCAATATGCTACTTTTAAAATAGCATGTTGTTTTCAAAAATATCATGCTAATTTTAAAAATAGCATGCTTATTTTAAAAATAGCATGCTTATTTTAAAAATATAATGCTTTTTCAATATGCTACTTTTAAAATAGCGTGCTGATTTAAAAAATATCATGTTCTTTTAAATATGTTATTTTTAAAAATAGCATGCTGATTTCAAAATAACAGCCTCATTTAAAAAATATAATGCTGTTTTTAAAAATATAAGGCTGTTTTTAAAATAGCATGCTGATTTCAAAAATTACATGCTTTTTTAAATATGCTGTTTTGAAAGCAGCGTGCTGATTTTGAAAACAACATTTTTTTAATCACGCTTTTTAAAAGATAGCATGTTTTTTAGTATACTATTTTTCAAATTAAAAAAACATGCTGGTTTGCTCTGTTTTTGAAAATAGCATGACATTTCGAAAGTAATAGAAACATCATTTTTGCATTGCATTTCGACCCGCAAGTTTTTGTTTTGCATTGCATTTTTTTGTGTGACACACATACAAACCGCATTTTCAAAATAACTCATACTAGCCAACACAAAAACCTCGTTCAAAAATGAAAGTAGTGTCCAATTCATTTGAAACCCGGTTAGATTTGATTCTAAAAATACTAGCATCATTGTTGCAAAAAAAGAACATATAATTGCAGTCCATAAAGGTAATTATATCAAGGAGGGTACTAGGGTGCGTTATATATATAGACTTGCATAGCAAGTACATTACGCCACATAGGGTTCATACTACCACCAAGTTACTGCCAAGTTTCACTTACTGGACGATCTTCATATCCAGTCGGACCCAAAAGTTATACCACCAAAGTACTAGTTACTACCAAGTACCAATTACTACTAAGTTGCACTTACTGGACCCAAAAGCTGATACTACCAACTTGCAGTTACTGGCTAGTACATACAGATTATAAAACTAGCGTCAAACTACTGCCATGGGTCAACGAATCCTCATGCCACTAACCATGTTCACCCTAAGCCCACCTCCACTCCTTTCCATGAACCTGAAGATAGCCATTTGATCTTTTTTCATTCTGGCGCCCTCAACAACTTCTCTCCAGTTCTTTGTCATGATCGCACGCCCGTCCTTCTTGCCCATCTTGAACAAGACCTTTTTATTACCTTCAAAATGTTCGTTGGTGACACACACAACCATGGGCTTTCGCAGATAATCTTTGAGGTAGGCCTGACTGTAATCCTTTGAGAAGCACTGATTACACACGGAAATAAATAATGTTATATAAAAAATGAAGTATGATTTGCACACAAAAAGTAAGTATGATTTGCACAACCACGCCCGTCCTCCTCTCTGTCTCTACATGATGGCATTTTCACTAGTGAAGTATGATTTGCAAAAAGGAAAGTCCATGTGTTTACCATCTTGCTCTTCCCTTTGATGACTGCCGAGCGAGTGACGGTGCTGACATAGTATGGTATGGGAGGTTGGCACTGCTTTACTATGGATTTGAGACAGTCCCACTAATCTTCGTTTAGCGATACATGGTTTCCGTAGAAGATGCGATCCTCGAAAGTTCCTTTTCTCACAAGGTATCCCGGACCTGTATAAAAAAAAATTAAGATGACAGAGTAGTAAATAATTTCATACGTAAGATCTAGAACATCAGCACTGGGTTAATGATCAATGCCTACTCCAATGATCAAGAAATGAAGGATATAGATAACCCAGTCACATCCACCCAGCAATATCTCGTAGAAACATGGGCAAATTGAATATTTGATTTATTTAAACTAACAACTAAACACTCCTCTATGTAAGCTCTAGTTTAGTCAATGTTGATTTGGAAGGTCATCTAGAACCCAAACAGAGTAATGTGTGGTAATCAAGTGTCACTCAAATATCAACTTTCGATATTTCACGGTCCATTTAATATCTGACCAGCCATATAGAACTTTACCCCGTAGTGCCAATATAGGATCGTGGTCCACATCTCCATATCCATCAGAACTATCATTAGTGTCATAGTCGCTAGAGGTGTCGTCATCACCACTATAGCCGTCACTCCCACGTGAAGTGCCATCTGAAGCATCATCTGAGGTGGTCCGGTGATCACTCTCTTCACTACTAATGAGGATGGTTTCCCTTGCCATTCAACCTATTGCATGCATTGCAATGAACAAATGTTAGTTATTGATATATGAAATCAGTCTTCCATTAGGACTTGTTAGCACCATATACAATGTGAATAATCTTTTTGCATACTTCTCGCTAAGTACGTAGTTCATGTATAAACATCTACACGAAAAAGCTACTCGGCAACTATTCGCACGACTAGTGAAGACTAGTGGTTAGACTCATAATCATTGGACAGACATAACCAATTAGGATATTTCAAGGTTACAATTTTGTGAGCTGGACAAGAAAACTTGGTAACCAATCAATTAGTAGCCATGTAAAAATGAACCATGATTGACTGCTCTCATCGAGCAATACGTGAAACTATAACTGATCTGCCTTTGATCACTGCAAATTTCCTGATGGGCTGTTGTGTGGTACCATCAGGTAATAAATATAAAGTCTTTAAATTGTCCCAACAAAACAAATAATGCATTTGCTGCTGTACATAACATTTTTAGAGGTAGCTGTGGAGGTTAATTTTCCAATTTCTAGTGAGAATAAGGACATGGTAGAATCTCTCAAGCAAGATGACAACATAGTGAAGGCTATGAGAACGAGCAAGGTATGCTGACCAATAGTCACCCTTTTGTATACTTGCTATTTATTTACTCATTACTACCCATACCAACAAGTAAAATCATGATTATGAAGTATAATGGCAGAAAATCCAACAGTGAGGAATTTGTTGCAATGTGAACTACTAGCTCACAACAAATTTTCATTGACCCCAACAAGCCCATACCATATCTTGGAGATAGGCTGACATAATTCAAGTAAGCAGTAGCAACAATCAGCAAAAATATGCACCAACCAAAAATATTACATGTGTGCACATATCATCAAAAACATGCACCAATCAAGAGCAGTCTATACTTGACAAATCCTTCAAAATATGCACTAATCATCATACTACCATCGAGTAATACATGAAACTATAACTGATCCTCATTCCATCATTACAAATTTCCTCATGGACTGCTTCTGTGCTCGCCTTTTTAGTTTTTAATAACTAAGCATCAGAAAATACATATACACAGTCTTCAAACTATCCCCCAAAACCAAAACATGTGTATGCTCATGTGAATATACTTTTTCTATATCTAGAAGTGGGGGGTCATTTTCGAGGGGAAAAAAGTACTTGATAGCATCTGTCAAGCAAGATGATAGCATAGTGAAGGCTATGTCGACGAGCAAGGTATGCTCGCCAACACCCTCCTTTTTCTCTTACTTGCACGAAAGTGTTTACCCATTACTACCCATACGAACAAGTAAAACCATGATTACGCAGTACATTGTCGGATTATCTTGTTGTAAAATTACTTGTTGCAATATGACCTACTAGTTGACAGTAAATCTGCGAATACCCGAAACATGCACACAAGAAAGTGTCAGATTTTAACTTTGGCGGTGCCGCTAGATCGCAAAATTAAGGTCAGATCGACATTCGAAGGGCAGGGAAGATCAATCTTACCTGCGAAGTGGTACCAGATGGGGCTGGAGTAGACTTGTTCGAAGCTGGCACCACCGGAGCTTCGGGCGGCGTGACCAGGATTGGGGAGAAGAGGTGCTGTTGTCGGACCTTGCTGTCGATGAAGCAGTGGAGAATCGTGGCCGGAGCAGGGGGGAGTGGGTGGCCTCGTGGATCCGGCTGATTTGACGACGACAGGGGCGGCCAAGGTGACGGCTTCGCAAACCCTAGCCGTCGCCCTCCGAGTCGCCTCTCTGTCTCTGCAAAGAATGAAGTGTGGTGGGATTGGGAATGGGGGTGGGGTTGGGGTTGGGGCCATCGCTCGCTTTTCTCTCTGCCTCCCACTTGTATCTAAGATATGATCTTCCACGTTCAGGATGAAGAAGACAGAGCTGTTGCTGCAGCTTGCAAGGAGAGTCTCAAGAATGTTTCACAGCTTTATAAACAGGTGAATGCATCGCAGGGTGCTCCGAGTTTGGATTTGCGAAAGCATTCCAAAGCCACCACAAGCCTTGAAGCTTTCCTGGTGATGCACATTTTACAGTTAACTGGTTTTGTTTTTTTATTTCGGCGCAGATTGCAAGCTAACAAGTGCTTCATTTCGAATCACAGGATCCTCTGAATTTGAGGCACAATGAGAATGTGCGAAAGGCTGAAGAAAGAAGAAATCAAGATGATGAAGATGTCAGTACTGAGGTGGGTGGAGAGGCAGGTACCAAAAGCAACCACCGGTCTGCCAAGGCTAAGGGAATAAGGGAGCCGAAAGAGCCCCATTTCTTCCCAGTTGATGAGGACAACTATGATGATTCTTTAGCAAAGCAGCGACAAGATAGTTGGGTTGATTCCATGCTACCAACTCGTGCGAGCATCCAGAAAAGAGTGGCATCTTCATTATTGTGCAATGAAGATTTTGTTCTGTATGATAGTGATAATAAGAGAAAGAAAAACAGGACTCCATGGGAGTCTACCAACGATTCCATGGACACAAATAATACAAAGAGGAAAACCGTGCAAGCAATTTAAAAGATACAGACACATGTGCTTCGATGCTGGAGACCAACCTTGACAAGTTTCGACAGGGTTATGTGGCCGAAATTATCAACACCTCAGATCTTGATAAACAATTGGTGGTAATTTATGACATTGTTCTGCTACAGAAGCATTTTCAATGCCTCACCATGACAGATGTAGGCGAAGATGAAAAATGGTTGGGTGACGAAGTAAGATATTTGCCCAAATTAGTTTATCAATTTTCTTTTGCACAGTACACTTAACTTGAATTTTTTGAATGGCACAATGAACTTGAATTTTGTTTTAGTTGGTCGATGCTGTGATTCAGTTCATGCGTCATGATCATCCTAATGACATAAGGGATGTGCAGCTGGTTTACGTTGAGAAGGTGGCCGGCGTCGCTATGCTCGAAAGAGATGGTAAGGTAGAGAACTGCCACGAGGCCGCTTTGGCGGGCAATCATGGAACAACAAAAGGAGACAACTACCTCAGACATGATCTGGTACCATCTCACCATGACATAAACACATTTATTTTTCCAATTATTATGCATGTTGATGTAATCATCTTTGCTGTCCAGGTTTTTCTGCCTACGAACATGGCGAATACCCACTGGTTCCTTGTGGTCGTAAACCCCAGAAGGAGGGAGATTCAGATTCTTCATTCACTTTTCGGCTACCTAGAACGCACACAAGTGGTTCACATGGTGAGATTTTAAACGTCTTTCAATATAACACAGGATTTAGCATCATACCTAGCCATGAACCGTGAGCAACTTCTCATACCATGGACTTTGGCAGATACGTGGGGTGGAAGCACATCTGAGAGCATCGCTATGAATCAATGGACCACAAAGCCATGCATGGCAAGACATTAACATGACCCAATGGACAGTAAAACATGTGCCTGTGCCAAGACAAGATGACAAGTCAATCAACAGTATTAGCTTCTAATTATGTTTTTCATTGTTACTACGTGAAATGCTGCTAACAGAATTAATTTGTGTAGTTCTTCTTGTTCACTCTACATGCTGAAGAACATCGAATTCTTTACGGGACAAGATCTTACACTTCATTATGACCAAGTACACAGAGTAACACCTAAAATTCTGTCAATTTGGTAAACATATGGAATGGTACTAACATATCCTCCCATGCAGGCATACATCAACAATTATAGAAGAGAGCTGCCTGTTGTCCTTCTTAACTCGCCCTACAACAAATTGAAGTCCATGAAAAGGATGAAGACATACAATGCTAGCCTATCGGATGCAGCTGCGATTGAAGATCATGAAGAGGCAAGCATTTAGTCCAGCAGTGGTCCATTCTTAGATATGGAGTGTACATTTGGTTATGAAGCGGTAGAGTAGGGTGTGGTTTGGTTTTAGTCCCGAAGAAGGTTTCCTAGCCATGTTCTTAGTCCAGTGTGAATTAATCAAGTTGTAATAATTCACAGTACTGGTTCCAAATACTATTCTTGAAATAAATTTGGTCTGCATGGGAGACGTTAAAACATATATTTGCTTTTTACAAGCAGAAAATTTGAAGCTTAGGAAGGTTAACTGGATTCTTAAATTTATATTTAAGTTTCATCGGAGTCTGGACAAGATTCAGAACAATTATGTCGCTAGTTAGAAGTTTCAGAATTTTTTTAACATCGCTAGTTAGAAGTTCCAAAAAAATTTCAGCGAGTGCTGAAATATTTTGGCCGAAATTCAGTGAGGCTGAAATATTTTGGTCGAAAGGCAAATATTGAAGTGAGTGCTGAAATGAATGAAATTCAGTTATTTCATCAAAATCTCACCGAAGCAAACACCATGGTGTCGTGCCACCTTGAGCAGCACCAGACATGATTCAGTATTATCAACAAAATTTGGTCTCACATATACGAGGAAAAAAGGTATGAGCACGGATGGGCAATAAAATAGCTTCACAAGAGAGAGGAAAATACTTCACGTGTGAACACTCAATCCTAGTTGACTTTAGAACCAGTTTTCATCCTAAAAGAGGTCCAGTGATTTACTTATAACCAATAATAAAAGCAGTCCAGTTCTTTTGGCTAATTTTCAAAGAAACGGGAACTATATCTTTTTGACGATCGTGATTCTCAGGAGACCTAAGTGTTGTTACACAACTTACCTTAGTTTTTTACACCATAACTTACCTTTGCTGAACTCTCCACGCCCCCTAATATTCAACCAGGTGGGTCCCCTCCCTTGATTTCCTCCAACCGAAGAATTCAATACGTGGATATATGCCCGGGTTGTTACGATCCCTATAAATAGGGATCCTTTAAAACCTCATAGATCATAGTTCGTCCTTCTGCGCCGCCCAAAGCAGCAAGACCGAAGGACGGAGCAACCCAGGAATCCAGCAAGACCGAACGACGGAGCCAAACATGAATCCTTAGGTAACTCCCCACGATCTCCTGCTGCAGCCGCTGCTATTTTTCGTGCCACGATCTTAATCCCATGATCTCTTGCTGCAACCCCACTCGTTGTTTGCATATTCATGTAACTCAGCATGTTTTTAAACAAATTAAGTTGGGGGCATTAGGGGAGGGCGCTAGGATTTGTTTCCTACCAGATTGGCAGTTTATTGATTAATTCTAGGCTAAATCTTAGGTTCTGGTCTTGTCGATGCCAATTAGTGCAGCGGGCGCTTGCCTTCTTTTTTTCCTTCCGCACGAGTTATGGAAGGCATCGATGGCCCATGTTTTAATTCCATACTACTGACCATGATTAGCGCCTAGAGTTTAGGAGACCACGCTTGGATAGTTTTTTATTTTCCAATCTTGATTTTATTTCAGATAAGCGCCTTGCAATGGAGATTACCTTATATGACCGTTCAAACGTAACCAAGCTGAATCTAATGCTACTATTTGCACATTCATGGAACTCAGCCTGCTTGTAAACAAATTACCTCATGAAGTAGCATAGAGCACAATTTTTATGTTGGTATATATAAGTTGTATTCGTCTGTATGAGTGTTTAAATTGTATACCATGCTGAATCTAATCACACTTGCACATCCATTGAACCCAGGATGCTTCTTTGCCACCATATGAGGAGTTCATAAAGGGATTAAACACGCAACAAAGGATGTACATCCAGTTGATAGGACTGGGTGGACTTCTCAAGACACCTAGCATCAAAATTAGACGTGTACTTTGCATGGCCATCGCTAATTCATAGGATGCAGAGCAGGATGCCTTTATCATCAATGGGAGACCATGTAGGATCACACTAGAAGATGTAGCGCATATAACAGGCATGCCCTGCCATGGGAAGAAGCACGTCCCTTCAAATCTTGATGATAATATGGAGTTGTGGAAGAAATTGAAAGACCGTAATGACAGCAAAATAACTTTCACAGGATTGCTAGCCAAGATGAAAGGCGACAACACACCAAATTTTGTCAGGCCATTTGTCTTGTACACCATAGGAAAATATGTATGCCGAACAAAAGAGGAGTATGTGGATAACAAATATATTGGGATTGTTAGAAACGTTGAGACGATAAAGGGCACAAATCTTGGACAGCTAACGCTTGACTATCTTATGGATAGCGTGAAGAATTTTGTAAATGGTGAGGCAATTCTGGAGGAGAATCTACCACTGCTGCAGGTAACTCGTAGCAGTACAATTATCACTTACCTAACATACATTACATAATGTACGAGAATATTTGTAAACTACTTTTGTTGTCATGCAGACATGGTACTACGAGAAGTTCAGAGTGCACCAATTGGACTCTAGCATATCGTATCAATCAAGGTTAAGGCCCTTGATCCAGAACTGGAGTGAGGAGAAGGCAAAAAAGGTTGACAATATAATCCAGAATAATTATCTGGGAGTTGGAGAGGTAAAATGTCAGCACATTGCCTGGATTATGTAACATGTATATTTTCTAAATCATACTAACGACACTAAACTGCAGTATGTTGAGGACCTGATGAGGCCTTTCATTCCAGCACGAGATGGTACGCTGGCCAAACCGAAGACTGGCGCTCAGGTAAATGAGTTACATCAGGCACCCAATATATATTGTAACATTGCAACTAGTATGAAGTTATATGATTCTAACTGTTTCAAAGTCTCAGATTAAGGTACTCGTCGGACGTGTATTGACTGATTTGCAAGAAGTTGCCTCCCTCGTGCGGGAGGCCGGTGCACAACAAGTTTATAGGATGTGCACCCTTGAAAACAAAATGGATGAATGCCTTAGGCGTACCCATACAAATGGCAAGCTCACAGAGGACCTCATCAAAGAATTGAACGTAAGCCTAGAATTATGAGATTAATATATATAATTGGAAATTTACGTGTACAAGGTTTTTTCTAAATTAGTTTACTATGAAAACACCCCAGACTAACATGTATTTTTTAAAGACAAAACGCGACAGAATATTTCCAGGACTGGAGGACATACATCTTTCTGACCTCGGGGCACCTTCACACCCAATGGAGGCGTCTGTTGAGAATGCTGAGCAGGCTTTTGACCAGGGGAAATAAAATGATGTCACGGAGGTTGCTGCTAAGCACCATTGTAAGCAGGGAATAAAAAATGATGACATGGAGCCCCCAATGAAGAACCTTGATGAAGAGTTTGACGTACGCATGTTAACTTAATTATGAAACAATCATTGTCATTTCAGAAATAACATGTGATGTTCCACGTACATGATGAAGCATTAGAAAGAGCTGAAAGAAAACTCAAACAGGATCTTAGTGGTATTCATAAGCTTTTGAAAGAGGTGGATGATATCCAGGGTGCTCCTAGTTTGGATAAGCAAATGCATTCCAAAGCCACCACAAGCCTTGAAGATTTCCAGGTGATGCACATTTTACCTATAATTGAGCAAGAATCTGCTAAAGGCTAACATGCGGTTTATTTCGTATGACAGATTCCGTTCAACAGACGGAGTAAGCAGCACTCTGTGAAGGCTACGGGATCGTGAGAGCCCGAAGAGCCTCGTGCATTCGCAGATGATGACAGCCATGATGAATCCTTTTGAAAGCAGCAAGAAGTAAGTGTGGTTGAATCGACGCCACCAAATCATGGGGGCGAAAAGAAAAATGTGGTATTGCAATTATTTAAGAATGACGAGTATGCTTCGTACGATACTGAGAAAAAAAAGGAAAAACAAGACTCCATCAGAGTCTACAAATGATTCCGAGGACACAAACAATAAAAAGAGGAAAATCGGCTCTAGCAACTTAAAAAAGAGGTCAGAAGTTACTGAAACCCAGAGGGACCAGCTAGATGTGGTTCAACAGGATTTCGTGGCGTCACTCATCAACAGTACAAATCATGAAAAACAAATGGTCTTAGTTGATGACATTGTCGTGCTATCGAAGCATTTGCAATGCCTCACCCAAAAATATGGATCTGAAGAAGCCGTATGGTTGGGTGACGAAGTAAGATATTTCACAAATTAGTTTATGAAGTTTCATTTCTGTACAATACAATTAACTTGATTATTGTTGTAGGTGGTTGATGCTGCGATCCAGCTCATGCGTCATGATGACCCAATTGACACAAGGGACGACCAACTGGTTTACATTGAGAGGGTGGCCGGCGTCGCTAAGCTCGAAAGAGATGGTAGGATAGAGGAGTGCTACGAGGATGCTTTGGCAGGCATTCCTGGAACAACACAAGGCACCAGCTACCTGAAACATGATATGGTATTTTAACCTGACTTTGAACAGATTTTTATTACTATACACGTTGATCTAATTATCTGTGCACTCCAGGTTTTCCTACCTACGAATAGCCAAAACGTCCACTGGTTACTTGTGGTCGTAAACCCCAGAAGGAAGGAGATTCAGGTTCTAGATTCACTTTTCCATTGTATGGTACCCAAAGAAGTACATAACGTGGTGAGAATTTCAACATATTTAATTATAACAAAGGATTTGACATCGTATGTAAGTATTAGTCGTAGGCAACTTCTCATCCCATTGGGCTTGCAGGTACATGGGATGGAAGCACATCTGAGAGCAGCGAGGCGAGTCAATGGGATAGAAAGCAATGCATGTGAAGACATGAACATGACGCAATGGCCAGTACGGAACATTAATGTGCCAAAATCTGATGAAACGTCAGTAAAAAATATTAGCTTTTGTTTTTGTTTTAGATTGTTAATATCTGAAATGCTGATCTAACAACATAAAATGTTGCAGTTCTTGTTGTGCACTGTACATGCTGAAGAACATTGAATTATTTACGGGACTAAAACTGAGGAAGCAATATGACGAAGTACGTAGAGTAACACCTAAAATTATGTCATTTTCTGAAACTTATGGAACGATACTAGCATATCCTTGCATGCAGGCCTACATCGAGAAATTCAGAAAAGAGCTACCTGTTGTGCTTGTCGATTCACCCTACAACAAAATGAAATACAGGAGTAGGTTCAAGCAGTACCATGCTAGGCTATTGGATGCAGCTGTGGTTGAAGACGACGAAGATGCAAGCAGTTAGTCCAGGAGTGTGGAGTGTACACTTGGCCATAAAGCGATAGAGTAGGGTGTGGTTGGGTTTTAGTCCCGAAGAAGGTTTCCTAGCCGTGTTCTTAGTCCATTGCACATGAGTCAAGTTGTAAAACTTCAATAATATTGGTTACTATATTTTGCTTGAAATAAATTTGGTCTCTACGGGATCTTGTAGAAATCTATATTTGCTTTCTACTACCATGTGACAGTATTGGTGCCTGGGGCAACCCTAGAAGAATAATGGATTATGATATGTCTATTTTCATACGAGAGAAAAAGGTACGAGCATGAGCATAGCCTCACAACAGAAGTCAAAAATACTGCCTGGTTCAACACGCAATCCCAGCTATGTCTCGTAGGCATGCCGCAAAGCCAAAAAAATAGAGCATATGATAACAAGAGTAAAGCACGTACCATAGGGGGCCCTCTGCAGGTGCTGCAACGCTGAATTGAAGCGATCACCTTCAGGAGCACAGTGGTGTGGCCATGGTGCATCCATCCTGCCTCAAGGAATCACATAGCATGTTCAGTGATAGCCCTGCAAAAGAGAGGAAAAATTACTACTTGTACTAACCTTGTCAAGTGTGTGCATGTAACAAATGTTGGACATAACTAAACACGGAAGAATGAAATGCAACATATGGAAGAATCAAATGCTCATTCCTTTCTCTCTACTTTTTGCGAGGACCATTACTCTCCCTTTAACAAGGCTAAAACATCATAATAAGAATTAACAGCAATCTTGAAAAGGTGGATATCCCATGTGAATCTAATTTTTCATATAAAGCACATGCCAAGTCTATTGATCCCAGTCCAGCAATTGCACAAGAAGAAGTGAGGATCATAAATATTGAGCAACATAAGCTATGAATTGTTTACAGTACATTCCAAAATTAATAGCTTATCATCTCTATTGATCTCCAAATCTCACCATTAGCCAAATTGAAAGAATACATGTTGAATGCAACGATTGAACGTTCGTAGATCATGCAGTCGGGGCTGGACGGATGGGGATGGCCGTCGAGGCCGGCGGCCTGCTTCATCTAGTCCCGCAGAATATGATCCATACCCAACCACCTTGCCATTGGACGAGATGCATGGCCAACTCAAAGCTGCAGCCATGGCTGAGAAATGATATGTAGAGGACGCAAACAACCAATTGGGGTGTGGGAAAGACGTTGCCTATAACCTTGTGGCTATAGGCACCCATATGGAGGACTGGGAGGTGGGATGGCGCCGATTCTTCGCCGGCGTCTGCCATGGGGAGGGCAGTGGGCCTTCTCTTGTGTTCGTTGAAAAGGTGGTGCGAGATCGCAAGGGAATTGGGGTGCAGGAAGGGAGGGGCCGCGACGCGCGGCTGCATCCTGCTGGTGACGAGGGAGGGAGGGGCCGCGACGCGCGGCTAGATCCTAGGCATCGAAGGCCAAAATCTAGGTTTTCATCCTGAAGAACCAGTCCAAGTATATCCGAGCAATGCCTTCAACAAGGTAATGACGCAAGAACATCGATATTGTCAGGTATAACCAACGTAGTTTGGACCTAGACTTTCACCCTGGAGCTTGAGATTGGGTCCTCTAGTAGCACCACCAACAATGTCACTTATGGTTTTCCTCCACCAATTTTTCGCGATCCCAGCAGCTACATGTGGTGTTAATCGCTGTCGCTGTGCAAACATTCTTCTACATCAAGTCATTGTCCATAGTTTGTATCTCCTCGCCGAAAATCAACCACCAGATCTGGAAGAGAAACCCTCTCAAAGACCTTTTGGTAACCACCTGATGGAGCTTCGTCAAGGATAGACCTTGGCTATGAGGGCGCCTAAAGCCGGGAAGAAGACACTCCTTAAGTGTTGCATGGCCAAGCGCTGGACCAACATCACCTCCAGGCAAAACCACCACTACGGGAAGGTGCGCCTCCAAACCACCATTAAGAAGAGCAGGGCCGACAGCCAACCACATGAGGAAGCACGAGGTGCTGCCGCCGGGCCAGATCAAACACTCCGGATCGGTGCCGGACATGGCAGCAAGAATCAAGACAAGACAAGGAATCGCTAGTCCAAGTCGGCCCGACCATCGTAGACAACCCTCATTACTATGTCGTGCAGTGGCCGTCACTAAGGCTGCTTGGTGTGGGTAAGCCATTGTCGCAACTCCTGATGTCGATGTGGACCCGAGTGGCATGTATCTCTATATGATCTAGGGGAGTAGGGGCCACCGCCACTACTCTCACTGGCACCAGCGACAACGAGGAGTGGTAGGCGGCTACACCCTGGGATGCCCCTGTGTCACCCACGAGCGACACGGGAGCGATATCCTATTAGTTCGAAAGGGAGTTGCAGTGTTATTAGGTGTGCATGCATAGCTTTCATAATCAATAGATCTTTGTACTCACGTCCAATATATCATAATTGATATACCTTCATAACATTCAAATTTATATATCTACACTCAAACATCAGGTACATTGTAAATCATAATTTTATAAAGAATTCTATTTCATTACTATTGTTACCCTGATACTAGTTGTACCCTCAGGAGTTAAGTAGTTGGACAAGCCAGTTGTTGAGGTGGTAATATCATTAAAAAAACACCACACTACACTATACACAATAGAATCAAGTGCCAAAATTCTTCCCATCAATTCTTCTTATTTGATTGGAGCTTCACAAGTATGTGTAATGATGCAAATTAAATCAAACTCCTTAGTAAGATAATTTATATCGAGGGAAAGCAATGGCGAAGCTAAACGAGTTCATGATAGGAGTATAGCATCCAGACAATAAGTGGTGGACCCTCCTTTTATTTTAGACCATGCTAAGTTAATATTTGTGTATCTAACTCAACAAAACATCAGAATTTTAGCTAACTAGATACTTGATAATAATCATTTTATGCAGTAAGATGATAATAGGTAGATCTTCATAGTTGTGTTTACCAAATCATAACCTATAGACCTTCATAACATAATAATTGTGTATATCAACACGTTAACATCATGTCCACTGTTAATCATATTTATAACTACACCTAGATTACATGCAACACCATGTAGTTATATAAAGAATTTCCTTTCAATAAAATTGCTAGCTCTGACACCCACAAACCAGTCTTAGTGTTTCATGGTGTATAGGAGCTAAGCATGTCACATAAGAAGAAGAGAAAGTGACATGGCAAAGTAATTAATAAGAAGAGAGAGCACTTTTGTGATCTCACGAAGAAACAATGCCAGGCATGTGGACCAATGCAAGACACCTTGGAGTAAACAAATCAGTGGGGCAGAACTGATGCACAATGCCTTCTCTTTCCTCCCCCACAAGAAAAGATCCCAGTCTTTCCTCCTCCTCCCGTCGGCGGTGCCGCCGGTCTGCCTCATGGCTTTGGGCCATGGAAATGCGGAGGACCTCGGGGCCCCGCCAGTGGGAGGGATCCCGTTCTCGTTCTTGTTAGGTTCAACATCTTGGTTGGGGTTGTGTGGCGGCAGTGGTGTCTCTCAGTACGAATAATGTTTACCATGTTCTATCCCCGTCCCGATGGTGCGACTAGCTTCGTCGGACGGTGTATAGAGGTGTGCCTTGGCCGGATCTCGTGGGATTTGGTCAGTGTTGAACATCGGTGGATCAATTTTGATCCGGTGTTTGTTTGGGTGTTTACATGTTTGATCCGTCCAAGCTACGACTGATGCGGAGCATCTTTTGGTCATCCCATGGACCTACCATTGTCTCATCAAGTACCAAAAGGACTGAAGGAAATATGCCTTAGAGGCAATAATAAAGTTATTATTTATTTCCTTATTTCATGATAAATGTTTATTATTCATGCTAGAATTGTATTAACCAGAAACATAATACATGTGTGAATACATAGACAAACATAATGTCACTAGTATGCCTCTACTTGACTAGCTCATTAATCAAAGATGGTTAAGTTTCCTAACCATAGACATGAGTTGTTATTTGATTAACGGGATCACATCATTAGGAACACTTTTTGTGCTACCAAACGTCACAACGTAACTGGGTGATTATAAAGGAGCTCTACAGGTGTCTTCGAAGGTACATGTTGGGTTGGCGTATCTCGAGATTAGGATTTGTCACTCCGATTGTCGGAGAGGTATCTCTGGGCCCACTCGGTAATGCACATCACTATAAGCCTTGCAAGCATTGCAACTAATGAGTTCATTGCGGGATGATGTATTACGTAACGAGTAAAGAGACTTGCCGGTAACGAGATTGAACTAGGTATTAAGATACCGATGATCAAATCTCGGGCAAGTAACATACCGATGACAAAGGGAACAAGGTATGTTGTTATGCGGTTTGACCGATAAAGATCTTCGTAGAATATGTGGGAGCCAATATGAGCATCCAGGTTCCGCTATTGGTTATTGACCGGAGACATGTCTCGGTCATGTCTACATTGTTCTCGAACCCGTAGGGTCCGCACGCTTAAGGATTCGATGACATTATATTATGAGTTTATACGTTTTGATGTACCGAAGGAGTTCGGAGTCCCGGATGAGATCGGGGACATGACGAGGAGTCTCGAAATGGTCGAGACGTAAAGATCGATATATTGGACTATTGGGGAACGTTGCATAAAATAAATTTTTTCCTACTGTTCACCAAGATCAATCTATGAGTTCATCTAGCAACGAGAGAGAGGAGTGCATCTACATATGCTTGTAGATCGCAAGTGGAAGCGTTCAAGAGAACGGGGTTGAGGGAGTCGTACTCGTCGTGATCCAAATCACCGATGATCCTAGTGCTGAACGGACAGCACCTCCGCGTTCAACACACGTACGGTTGGGGAAGACGTCTCCTCCTTATTGATCTAGCAAGGGGGGAGGAGAGGTTGATGGAGATCCAGCAGCACGACGGCGTGGTGGTGGATGCAGCAGCGATCTCGGCAGGGCTTCGCCAAGCACTACAGAGAGGGAAAGGTG
This sequence comes from Triticum dicoccoides, assembly GCF_002162155.2. Lineage (NCBI taxonomy): Eukaryota > Viridiplantae > Streptophyta > Magnoliopsida > Poales > Poaceae > Triticum > Triticum dicoccoides. Next base: position 568,726,085 of record NC_041381.1, on the reverse strand, counting down.
TTGCGGAGGGAGAGGGAGGCGCCAAGAGCATGGGTGCGGCTGCCCTCCCTCCCCCCTCTTTATATAGGGCCCCTAGGGGGGGCGCCGGCCCTAGGAGA
>NC_041381.1:568696936-568725550 GCF_002162155.2 Triticum dicoccoides | reverse complement strand
GGCGGCGGCCATGGGGAAACTTGCCCCCCAAGCCAGGTGGAGGCGCCCCCACCCCTAGGGTTTCCAACCCTAGGCGCAGGGGGGCCCAAGGGGGGGAGGGTGCACCAGCCCACCAGGGGCTGGTTCCCATCCCACTTAAGCCCATGGGGCCCTCCGGGATTGGTGGCCCCACCCGGTGGACCCCCGGGACCCTTCCGATGGTCCTGGTATAATATCTGTGACCCCGGAAAATTTCCCGATGGCCAAAACCTGACTTCCTATATATAATTCTTTACCTCCGGACCATTCCGGAACTCCTCGTGACGTCCGGGATCTCATCCGGGACTCCGAACAACTTTCAGTTTACTGCATACTCATATCTCTACAACCCTAGCATCACCGAACCTTAAGTGTGTAGACCCTACGGGTTCGGGAGACACGTAGACATGACCGAGACGACTCTTCGGTCAATAACCAACAGCGGGATCTGGATACCCATGTTGGCTCCCACATGCTCCTCGATGATCTCATCGGATGAACCACGATGTCGAGGATTCAAGCAACCTCGTATACAGATCCCTTTGTCAATCGGTACGTTACATGCCCGAGATTCTATCGTTGGTATCCCAATACCTCGTTCAATGTCGTTACCGGCAAGTCACTTTACTCGTACCGTAATGCATGATCCCGTGACCAAACACTTGGTCACTTTGAGCTCATTATGATGATGCATTACCGAGTGGGCCCAGAGATACCTCTCCGTCATACGGAGTGACAAATCCCAGTCTCGATCCATGTCAACCCAACAGACACTTTCGGGGATACCCGTAGTATACCTTTATAGTCACCCAGTTACGTTGTGACGTTTGGTACACCCAAAGCACTCCTACGATATCCGGGAGTTACACGATCTCATGGTCTAAGGAAAAGATACTTGACATTGGAAAAGCTCTAGCAAACGAACTACACGATCTTGTGCTATGCTTAGGATTGGGTCTTGTCCATCACATCATTCTCCTAATGATGTGATCCCGTTATCAATGACATCCAATGTCCATAGTCAGGAAACCATGACTATCAGTTGATCAACAAGCTACTCAACTAGAAGCTCACTAGGGACATGTTGTGGTCTTTGTATTCACACATGTATTTTGATTTCCGGATAACACAATTATAGCATGAATAATAGACAATTATCATGAACAAGGAAATATAATAATAATCTTTTATTATTGCCTCTAGGGCATATTTCCAACATGGACGACTATATTCGGACTTCGGAAAGGTTCCGAGTGATTCGGGTATTTTTGGAGTACCGGAGAGTTACGGGAATTCGTCGGGGAGTATATGGGCCTTATTGGGCCATACGGGAATAGAGGAGAGAGGCCAAAAGGAAGGAGGCCTACGCCCCCCCTCTGGTCCGAATTGGACAAGGGGCGCAACCCCCTTTTCCTTCTTCCTCTCCCCCTATTTTCCCTTCTCCTACTCCAACAAGGAAGGAGGGAGTCCTACTCCCGGTGGGAGTAGGGCTCCCCTTGGCGCGCCCCCTCCTAGGCTGGCCGCCCCCTCCCCCTTGCTCCTTTATATACAGGGGAAGGGGGGCACCTCTAGGCACAACAACAACTGATCCCTTGGATCTCTTAGCCGTGTGCGGTGCCCCCCTCCACCATAGTCCACCTTGATAATACCATAGTGGTGCTTAGGCGAAGCCCTGTGTCGGTAGAACATCATCATCGTCACCACACCGTCGTGCTGACGGAACTCTCCCTTGACACTCGGCTGGATCGGAGTTTGAGGGACGTCATCGAGCTATACGTGTGCAAGAACTCGGAGGTGCCGTGCTTTCGGTGCTTGATCGGTCGGGCCGTGAAGACGTACGACTACATCAACCGTGTTGTGCTAACGCTTCCGCTTTCGGTCTACGAGGGTACGTGGACAACACTCTCCCCTGTCGTTGCTATGCATCACCATGATCTTGCGTGTGCGTAGGAAAATTTTGAAATTACTACGTTCCCCAACGGTGGCATCCAAGCCTAGGTTTTATGCGTTGATGTTATATGCACGAGTAGAACACAAGTGAGTTGTGGGTGATACAAGTCATACTGCTTACCAACATGTCATACTTTGGTTCGGCGGTATTGTTGGATGAAGCGGCCCGGACTGACATTACGCGTATGCTTACGCGAGACTGGTTCTACCGACGTGCTTTGCACACAGGTGGCTAGCGGGTGTCAGTTTCTCCAACTTTAGTTGAACCGAGTGTGGCTACGCCCGGTTCTTGCAAAGGTTAAAACATCACTAACTTGACGAACTATCGTTGTGGTTTTGATGCGTAGGTAAGAACGGTTCTTGCTCAGCCCATAGCAGTCACGTAAAATTTGCAACAACAAAGTAGAGTACGTCTAACTTGTTTTTGCAGGGCATGTTGTGATGTGATATGGTCAAGACGTGATGAGATATAAGTTGTTGTATGAGATGATCATGTTTTGTTGAAGTTATCGGCAACTGGCAGAAGCCCTATGGTTGTCTCTTTTTTGCATAAGATGCAAGTGCCAAATAATTGCTTTACTTTATCGCTATGCGATAGCAATAGTTGCAAGAGCAATAGTTGGCGAGACGACCATGTAACGACACATTGATATAGATCAAGATGATGAAGATCATGGTGCGTGCCGGTGACGATAGATATCATGACAGTACTTTGGAGATGGAGATGAAAGGCGCAAGATGATCATGGCCATATCATGTCACATATTTTGATTGCATATGATGTTTATCTGTTATACATATTTTTTTGCTTAGTTCGGCGGTAGCATTTTAAGATGATCTCTCACTAATTATCAAGAAGTGTTCTCCCTGAGTATGCACCGTTGCGAAAGTTCTTCGTGCTGAGACACCACGTGATGATCGGGTGTGATAGGCTCTATGTTCAAATACAACGGGTGCAAAACAGTTGCACACGCGGAATACTCAGGTTAAACTTGAAGAGCCTAGCATATACAGATATGGCCTTGGAACACGGAGACTGAAAGGTCGAACGTGAATCATATAGTAGATATGATCAACATAGTGATGTTCACCATTGAAAACTACTCCATCTCACATGATGATCGGACGTGGTTTAGTTGATTTGGATCACGTGATCACTTAGATGATTCGAGGGATGTCTATCTAAGTGGGAGTTCTTAAGTAATATGATTAATTGAACTTTAAATTTATCATGACTTAGTCCTGGTAGTATTTTGCGAATTATGTTGTAGATCAATAGCTCGCGTTGTTGCTTCCCTATGTTTTTTGCTTCCCTACATTTTTATATGTGTTCCTAAAGAAAACTAAGTTGAAAAATGTTAGTAGCAATGATGCGGACTTGGTCCGTGATCTGAGGTTTATCCTCATTGCTGCACAGAAGAATTATGTCCTTGATGCATCGCTAGGTGACAGACCTATTGCAGGAGCAGATGCACACGTTATGAACATTTGACTAGCTCAATATGATGAATACTTGATAGTTTTGTGCACCATGCTTTATGGCTTAGAACCGGGACTACAAAAATGTTTTTGAAATGTCATGGAACATATAAGATGTTTCAAGAGATGAAATTGGTATTTCAGACTCATGCCCGTGTCAAGAGGTATGAGACCTCTGACAAATACTTCACCTAAAAATAGAGGAGAATTGCTCAACTAGTGAGCAAGTGCTTAGATTGTCTGAGTACTACAATCGCTTGAATCAAGTGGGAGTTAATCTTCCAGATAAGATAGTGATTGGCAGAGTTCTCTAGTCACCATCACCAAGTTACTAGAACTTCGTGATGAACTATATTGCAAGGGATGACGAAAACAATTCCCGAGCTCTTCGTGATGCTGAAATCGACGAAGGTAGAAATCAAGAAAAGAGCATCAAGTGTTGATGATTGACAAGACCACTAGTTTCAAGAAAAGGGCAAAGAGAAAGAAAGGGAACTTCAAGCAGAATGGCAAGCAAGTTGTCACTCCCGCGAAGAAGCCCAAAGCTGGACCAAAGCCTGAAACTGAGTGATTATACTGCAAAGGAAATGGTCACTAGAAGCGGAAATGCCCTGAATATTTGGTGGATAAGAAAGATGGCAAAGTGAACAAGCGTATATTTGATATACATGTTATTGATGTGTACCTTACTAGTGTTTATAGTAGCCCCTGAGTATTTGATACTTCTTTAGTTGCTAATATTAGTAACTCGAAACATGAGTTACAGAATAAAACAGAGACTAGTTGAGGGTGTAGTGACAATGTGTGTTGGAAGTGGTTCCAAGATTGATATGATCATCATCGCACACTCCCTATACTTTCGGGATTAGTGTTGAAACCTAAATAAATGTTATTTGGTGTTTGCGTTGAGCATGAATATGATTTGATCATGTTTATTGCAATACATTATTCATTTAAAGTCAGAGAATAATTGTTGTTCCGTTTACATGAATAAAACCTTCGATGGTAATACACCCAATGAAAATAGTTTGTTGGATCTCGATCATAGTGATACACATATTCACAATATTGATGCCAAAAAATGCAAAGTTGATAATGATAGTGCAACTTACTTGTGTCACTGCCGTTTTGGTCATATCGATGTAAAGCGCATGAAGAAACTCCATGCTGATGGGTTTTTGGAATCACTTGATTACGAATCATTTGATGCTTGCGAACCGTGCCTTTTGGGCAAGATGACTAAAACTCTGTTCTTCGGAACAATGGAACGAGCTACTGATTTATTGGAAATAATACATACCGATGTATGCGATCCAATGAGTGTTGATGCTCGTGGCGAGTATCGTTATTTTCTGACCTTCATAAGATGATTTGAGCAGATATGAGTATATCTACTTAATGAAGCACACGTCTGAAACATTTTGAAAAGTTCAAAGAATTTCAGAGTGAAGTGAAGAATCATCGTAACAAGAAGATAAAGCTTTTGTGATTTGATCGCGGAGACAAATATCTGAGTTACGAGTTTGGCCTTCATATAAAACAATGTGGAATAGTTTCACAGCCCATGCCACCTGGAACACCACATCGTAATGGTGTGTCCGAACGCCATAACCGTACTTTATTAGATATAGTGCAATCTATGATGTCTCTTACCGATTTACCACTATTGTTTTGGGGTTATGCATTAGAGACAGCTGCATTTACTTTAAATAGGGCACCATCAAAATCCGTTGAGATGACGCCTTATGAACTGTGGTTTGGCAAAAAACCAAAGTTGTCGTTTCTTAAAGTTTGCGGCTGCGATGCTTCTGTGAAAAAGTTTCAACCTGATAAGCTCGAACCCAAATCGGAGAAGTGCGTCTTCATAGAATACCCAAAGGTAACTATTGGGTACACCTTCTATCACAGATTCGAAGGCAAGTTATTCGTTGCTCAGAATGGATCCTTTCTAGGGAAGAAGTTTCTCTCGAAAGAAGTGAGTGGGAGGAAAGTAGAACTTGATGAGGTAATTGTACCTTCTCCTGAATTGGAAAGTAGTTCATCACAGAAATCAATTACAGTGATTCCTATACCAATTAGTGAGGAAGCTAATGATGATGATCATGAAACTTTAGATCAAGTTACTACAAAACCTCGTAGGTCTTCCAGAGTAAGATCCGCACCAGAGTGGTATGGTAATCCTGTTCTTGATGTCATGTTACTAGACCATGATGAACCTACGAACTATGAGGAAGCGATGATGAGCCCAGATTCCGCGAAATGGCTTGAGGCCATGAAATCTGAGATGGGATCCATGTATGAGAACAAAGTATGGACTTTGATTGACTTGCTCGATGATCAGCAAGCCATGTTAAATAAATGGATCTTCAAGAGGAAGACAGACACTGATAGTAGTGTTACTATCTACTAAGCTCGACTTGTTGCGAAAGGTTTTCGACAAGTTCAAGGTGTTGAATACGATGAGATTTTCTCACTCGTATCAATGCTTAAGTCTGTCCGAATCATGTTAGCAATTGCCACATTTTATGAAATCTGGCAAATGGATGTCAAAACTGCATTCCTCAATGGATTCTTTAAAGAAGAGTGGTATATGATGCAACCGGAAGGTTTTGTCAATCCTAAAGGTGCTAACAAAATGTGCAAGCTCCAGTGATCCATAAATGGACTGGTGCAAGCATCTCGGAGTTGGAATATACACTTTGATGAGTTGATCAAAGCATATGGTTTTATACAGACTTTTGGAAAGGCATGTATTTACAAGAAAGTGAGTGGGAGCTTTGTAGCATTTCTGATATTATATGTGCAAGACATATTGTTGATTGGAAATGATATAGAATTTCTGGATATCATAAAAGGATACTTGAATAAAAGTTTTTCAATGAAAGACCCCGGTGAAGATGCTTACACATTGAGCATCAAGATCTATAAGATAGATCAAGACGCTTGATAAGATTTTTCAATAAGTACATACCTTGATAAGATTTTGAAGTAGTTAAAAATAGAACAATCAAAGAAGGAGTTCTTGTCTATGTTTCAAGGTGTGAAGTTGAGTAAGACTCAAAACCCGACCATAAGCAGAAAATAAAAAAAAATAGAATGATAACTCATTCCCTATTTCTCAGTCATAGGTTCTATAAAGTATGCTATGCTGTATACCACACCTATTGTATACCTTGCTCTGAGTTTGGCAAAGGAATACAATTTTGATCTAATAGTAGATCACTGGACAGCGGTCAAGAATATCCTTAGTGAGGACTAAGGAGATGTTTCTCGATTATGGAGGTGATAAAAGAGTTCGTCATAAAAGTTACATCAATACAAACTTTTACACTGATCCAGATGACTCTAAGTCTCAATCTGGATACATATTGAAAGTGGGAGCAATTAGCTAGAGTAGCTCCGTATAGAGCATTGAAGACAAAGAATATTTGCAAAATACATACGGCTCTGAATGTGACAGACCCGTTGACTAAACTTCTCTCACGAGCAAAACATGATCATACCTTAGTACTCTTTGGGTGTTAATCACATAGCGATGTGAACTAGATTATTGACTCTAGTAAACCCTTTGGGTGTTGATCACATGACGATGTGAACTATGGGTATTAATCACATACAGATGTGAATATTGGTGTTAAATCACATGATGATGTGAACTAGATTATTGACTCTAGTGCAAGTGGGAGACTGAAGAAAATATGCCCTAGAGGCAATAATAAAGTTATTATTTATTTCCTTATTTCATGATAAATGTTTATTATTCATGCTAGAATTGTATTAACCGGAAACATAATACATGTGTGAATACATAGACAAACATAATGTCACTAGTATGCCTCTACTTGACTAGCTCATTAATCAAAGATGGTTAGGTTTCCTAACCATAGACATGAGTTGTTATTTGATTAATGGGATCACATCATTAGGAGAATGATGTGATTGACTTGACCCATTCTGTTAGCTTAGCACTTGATCGTTTAGTATGTTGCTACTGCTTTCTTCATGACTTATACTTGTTCCTATGGCTATGAGATTATGCAACTCCCATTTACCGGAGGAACACTTTGTGTGCTACCAAACGTCACAACGTAACTGGGTGATTATAAAGGAGCTCTACAGGTGTCTCCGAAGGTACATGTTGGTTTGGCGTATTTTGAGATAGGATTTGTCACTCCCATTGTCGGAGAGGTATCTCTGGGCCCACTCGGTAATGTACATCACTATAAGCCTTGCAAGCATTGCAACTAATGAGTTAGTTGCGGGATGATGTATTACGTAACGAGTAAAGAGACTTGCCGGTAACGAGATTGAACTAGGTATTAAGATACCGATGATCAAATCTCGGGAAAGTAACATACCGATGACAAAGGGAACAACGTATGTTGTTATGCGGTTTGACCGATAAAGATCTTCGTAGAATATGTGGGAGCCAATATGAGCATCCGGGTTCCGCTATTGGTTATTGACCGGACACATGTCTCGGTCATGTCTACATTGTTCTCGAACCCGTAGGGTCCGCACGCTTAAGGTATCGATGACAGTTATATTATGAGTTTATGAGTTTTGATATACCGAAGAAGTTCGGAGTCCCGGATGAGATCGGGGACATGACGAGGAGTCTCGGAATGGTCAGAGACGTAAAGATCGATATATTGGACGACTATATTCGGACTTCGGAAAGGTTCCAAGTGATTCAGGTATTTTTCGGAGTACCGGAGAGTTACGGGAATTCGCCGGGGAGTATATGGGCCTTATTGGGCCATACGGGAATAGAGGAGAGAGGCCAAAAGGAAGGAGGCCTACGCCCCCCCCTCTGGTCCGAATTGGACAAGGGGCGCAACCCCCTTTTCCTTCTTCCTCTCCCCCTCTTTCCCCTTCTCCTACTCCAACAAGGAAGGAGGGTGTCCTACTCCCGGTGGGAGTAGGACTCCCCTTGGCGTGCCCCCTCCTAGGCCGGCCGCCCCCTCCCCCCTTGCTCCTTTATATACGGGGGCAGGGGGGCACCTCTAGGCACAACAACAATTGATCCATTGGATCTTGTAGCCGTGTGCGGTGCCCCCCTCCACCATAGTCCACCTCAATAATATCGTAGCGGTGCTTAGGCGAAGCCCTACGTCGGTAGAACATCATCATCGTCACCACGCCGTCGTGCTGACAGAACTCTCCCTCGACACTTGACTGGATTGGAGTTCGAGGGACGTCATCGAGCTGTACGTGTGCAAGAACTCGGAGGTGTCGTGCTTTCGGTGCTTGATCGGTCGGGCCGTGAAGGCGTACAACTACATCAACCGCGTTGTGCTAACGCTTCCGCTTTCGGTCTACGAGGGTACGTGGACAACACTCTCCCCTCTCGTTGCTATGCATCACCATGATCTTGCGTGTGCGTAGGAAATTTTTGAAATTACTACGTTCCCCAACAAGGACCAATGACATGAGCACGAGCTAGAGCTCTTGAGATCGAGGTGACATCTCTCCTTAGTGATATTCCATATGATCCACTCGAGACATGGTTACTACCTAAGTTCGGAATGTTGTGCATGATCAGGTACCAAGAAGGCCCTCTCGAAGATGCACGTGAAGACAGACAATTCCCCAAGTTCACGGATGAAGAGAACCAACGGAAGGAGTCGAGAATAGCTCTCAGGACCCGGACATCCGGCCATGACCCCGGACATCGGGCCCCTGGAGGTGTAGCCAGCAGCAACGAGCCAGTGGCCAAGTCTACAGGGCCCAGACATCCGGCCCCGACCCCGAAATCTGGCTCCTAGCCCGGACATGCGGACAAGCCTATCCACAGAGCAAGAGGACCAGTGCCAGCTGCCTGGACATCCAACTTCTGGTCCGGACATCCGACCGTTCCCGAGCTACCGGACATCTGGACACCCGCCCGGACATCCGAACTACGTCCATCCAGAGAGCCTAGACCGGACTCCTCCATCCCGGACATCCGGCCTGAAGCCCGGCCATCCGGGGCCTCGTGAAGCCTCGGATATCCGGCCCGACACCCACACGTCCGGCCTCGCCTGTCTGCGCACAGTGAAAGGGCCGTGGCCCATGTACCCCTTCACCCACCTAGACTATATATAGTCCTCCCGCTTCCTCTTTCTAGGGTTAGAAAGGACTAGCTCATTTGAGAGATAGAGCTTTGCTCATCCACTTGGTTACTTCTACATTGGAGTCTACGACCTCTTCGGAGAAGGTCCCCCAAGCGGATTCAAGACCCCTCACGGGAAGACCTCCCTCAAGACCTCCTCACGGAGAAGAACTTGCTACTTGTATCGTCCTTTGTTGACCGTGGATCATGTATCTCTTTGTGTTTCGAGGATCTAGCACATGTGTAATCGAATCTTGTTGGTTTGAGTGATTTCTCTCCTCGTGTTTCCCCTCGTGTTCTTCATGTTCTTCGCGGGATCCCCTCCATTTCGTGAAAGATCGGGCCCTAGGCTTCTACCCGACATCAATAACTTTCTTTGTCGGTGATGTTTGTTGCTCTGGTGTGCTGGTCCTATGGGGTCCTAGCACGACGACTTCTTGACTGTCTACTGCAATAAGGTTTTTCTGGCTCTGGTGAGGGAGGGGTGACACATTCGGCTCGCTCCGGTGCTTGTAGTCATCGCTAGGTGGTCTGACCAAATAATAAATTTTATCACTTCTGGTGTTCTTTGTACTGCCATGATTGAGAATGAATAAATTGGAAGTTTATCTGAAAAAAACAATGCAAGACACCTTTTCCTAAAGAAGTTTAGTTGCTAGGCAATTAAATGAAGGAAACTTAGCTAAAAAAAGCTAAGCACCGTATACATTAGAGAGTTTAGTTGCTGAGTCATTTCCTGTACTTAGCATCTCATTAAGCATGTGCATTGGGAGAGGAGTCAGAGGACAAGTGGTTGTTGGTATGGTAAAATCAACAACACACCTGACCCATAGATACTTGTGGAATCACTCCTTTGCACCTAGATACACGGTCCCAACGAGTATAAAAGCTAAAGACTTGCAACTACATGGTGAAACTTTAGGCTTGCCCATTTTTCTATTGTTGCACTGGGTGTATGCAGAGGTAGCATTTAGCTTGGACTATTAGGATGATGATCACTGTTGGGCATGGGATGCAATGGGAACATGAGTTCGAGATGAGAGCATGTACATGAATAGATCCAACAAGCTTCTGTTACTCGTCGTGGTTATCTGACTTCTTGTGCTAAAAACATCACAACCATGTTGTCCCATGCAACGAGATCACACTGATCACCTCAGGGAGAAGAACTTGCTACTTGTATCGTCCTTTGTTAATTGTGGATCGTGTATCCCTTTGTGTTTCGAGGATCTAGCACATATGTAATCGAATCTTGTTGGTTTGAGTGATTTTTCTCCTCGTGTTCTTCACGGGATCCCCTCCATTTCATGAAAGATCGGGCCCTAGGGTTCTACCCTACATCATCTTGGTATCATGAGCCTTGGTTGATCCTGAATTTTGAGCCCCTACCCTTGTTTTCTAGCCTTGTTTTGTTGTTTTTCTCCCAAATTCGAAAATCCCCACAAAAGTAACCCTCCCAATAATTTTTGTGATTTGTTGGTGTGATGAAGTTTTGTTGGATTTGATTCGTGGATTTGTTGTGTTGCTAGTAGATCTAGCTTCCCCTAACTTTTCTACCAATTGCATCCATGCAATCTCTCGAATTTTGCCCCGAAATTTTGATTTCTCCACGAGATCAATCGAGTTCGTCCACGGAGCCAAGACCCGGACATCCGTCCCGTGACCCCCGGACATCCCCCGACCCCGGAAATCTGGCCCTCAAGCCCGGACATCCGGCCCCTGGCAGTAGCAGCCCCATCCACCGCTCTATTTCCCACCTAACTCTCGACAATTTTGACCGGGCATACCACTTTCACTTCCACATACAACCACCGCTTTCCGCAAACGCCACCATTTACACACTACCAACTCTGACAATTTTGACATGTTTTTGTTTTGAGAATTTGAGTTGCGGTTTCCATTTCCTAACTCATTTCGGCAACTTAGGGACAGTTCGACATCAACATCACCGCTGCCCATCTTCGCATGGACTCGTCATCAACAACACCTGCTCAACAATTTTGACACCTTCAACCGTAAGCAAGGACGGTAACCACGACGACATGTTTGTCTACACCTTGCCATTGCATTGATAACCCCCATAGAGAATTTTGCGTAACTTTCCTATCGAGACTAGCCTTTGAGTATTGCCGGCAATGTTACTTGTGCACATTAGTGATCATCGCATATATCATCATCGTGGTGTTAATATCTTGGTATCTGCTACCTCTTGAGCACTGTGTTGGATTTCCCCGAAGAGGAGAGGATGATGCAGTAAAGTAGCGTAAGTATTTCCCTCAGTTTTTGAGAACCAAGGTATCAATCCAGTAGGAGATCACACACGAGTCCCTCGTACCTACACAAAACGATAGCTACCCGCAACCAACGCGATTAGGGGTTGTCAATCCCTTCACGTTCACTTACGAGGGTGAGATCTGATAGAGATGATAAATAATATTTTTGGTATTTTTGATATAGAGATGCAAAGTAAAAAAGTAAAAGCCAAGTAAAAACAAAGCAAGTAATAAAGTAATGGAGATTGATATGATGAGAATAGACCCGGGGGCCATAGGTTTCACTAGTGGCTTCTCTCAAGAGCATAAGTATTCTACGGTGGGTGAACAAATTACTGTTGAGCAATTGATAGAAAAGCGAATAATCATGAGGTTATCTAGGTATGATCATGTATATAGGCATCACGTCCGAGACAAGTAGATCAAAACGATTCTGCATCTACTACTATTACTCCACTCATCGACCGCTATCCAGCTTGCATCTAGAGTATTAAGTTAAAAACAGAGTAATGCCTTAAGCAATATGACATGATGTAGAGGGATAAATTCATGAAATATGATAAAAACCCCATCTTGCTATCCTCGATGGCAATAATACAATACGTGCCTTGCAACCCTTTCTGTCACTGGGTAAGGACACCGCAAGATTGAACCCAAAGCTAAACACTTCTCCCATTGCAAGAACTACCAATCTAGTTGGCCAAACCAAATGGATAATTCGAAGAGACTTGCAAAGATAACTCACTCACACATAAAAGAATTCAGGGAAGAATCAAATATTATTCATAGATAAGCTGGATCATAAACTGACAATTCATCGGTCTCAACAAACACACCGCAAAAAAGAAGATTACATCGAATAGATCTCCACAAGAGAGGGGGAGAACATTGTATTGAGATCCAAAAAGAGAGAAGAAGCCATCTAGCTACTAGCTATGGACCCGAAGGTCTGAAGTAAACTACTCACACTTCATCGGAGAGGCTATGGTGTTGATGTAGAAGCCCTCCGTGGTAGATGCCCTCTCCGGCGGAGCTCCGGAACAGGCCCCAAGATGGGATCTCGCGGATACAGAAAGTTGCGGCGGTGGAATTAGGTTTTTGGCTCCGTATCTGATCTGACGGGGGTACGTAGGTATATATAGGAGGAAGGAGTACGTCGGTGGAGCAACAGGGGCCCCACGAGGCAGGGGGCGCGCCCAGGGGGGCGCCCCCCACCCTCGTGACCTCCTCTGGCACTTCTTGGAGTAGGGTCCAAGTCTCCTGGATCACGTTCGGTGAGAAAATCACGTTCCCGTAGGTTTTATTCCTTTTGTACTCCGTTTGATATTCTGTTTCTTCGAAATACTGAAATAGGCAAAAAACAGCAATTCTGGGCTGGGCCTCCGGTTAGTAGGTTAGTCCCAAAAATAATATAAAAGTGGAAAATAAAGCCCAATATAGTCCAAAACAGTAGATAAAGTAGCATGGAGCAATCAAAAATTATAGATACGTTGGAGACGTATCAGTATCATCTCTTGTGTCACAAGGTTGTCATAGCATATACACAATTGCTAGCTTAGTTCGTGAAGTTTTGCATAAGTGGACATCAAAAGAGCTCAAACAAGAAAGAGCCAAACAAGCTTTTAAGCAAACGAGAAAGATAAGCAAAGAGCTTTTAAGCAAGAACCATAGCATCATACTACATTAACATTGTCATACTCGATCATCTTGGATCATATCATAGGAATACCATACATATAGCATACTTGGGATAAGTTGTTGTATTTTTGCTTAGTAGGTTGTGCACAAGTTTTGTATCCGCCTATTGTGCAATCGTGCTAGTGTCTCTCTAGTGTTGTGCAACAAGAGCATTTTTCATGGATTCCACATTTTGGAGCTCATTTTTGGTTGCATGACCCCATTTTTCTATTTGCGTGTGTCTTTCCATGTACCACTACTTGCTATTGGTCTACTTGTTGCATTTGCGAATTGCGAATCTTTTTCAACATTATTGAGTCTTACTAACAATTGCATAAGATTTTGTGCCACCATCCTAACCGAGCTCCACCAAAGGCTTTTACTTGTGTAGGTGTGAGAACCGACAAGAATTGGTACCAATTGTGATATTTCCTTGTTACACATTTGAGTGATCATTGATCCATCTTCAACTTTGGTCAAGGTACATTTGGTACAATTCTTCTCTTTCTCCCACTCACATATTTGCTTGGAATGATGGACAGGCCAAGTTCTTTTACCAACCCACACTTCATCGAGCAAGACGATGACTCAACCTCCTATGTCACCAAGAGCCACCTCTTCGATGCACAAAGAGCTTTGCAGCAAGAACAACAAGCACTGAGCGACCGCATCGACAATATCGCCACCGACTTGAGACTCTCCGAGCAACGTACAAAAGACTACTTTGACAACAAGCTCGATGAACAAAAACAAGAGAACATGCAAGAATGGACGAGATTCGTGCCTTGTTGGTCAACCGCTCTTCTCACACTTCATCCTACTCAAGACGGAGCCGCTCGAGTCGACACTCCGATGACACCATCTCCGGCTCAAGTACACCGACATCAAACACTCTTCGACAAGCCGTGCGCCAAGACCGTCAAGCAAACCGCAATCCTCTACATGGAATCGATCATCAAGAGTAACTTCAAGAACAAGAACATCGGCATCGTCAAAATCAAGCTACCTTTGCACAAGCACAAGAAAGGAAACGCCAACAAAAACAAGAGGAAGAGCGGGGGCGCAAACACCAAGAAGAGCAAGACACCCAAGAACTTGAGGCGCAACATGCCCTCCATGGTGCGAGTTGCATCATTGCTAACCGCAACCGACATACGCACGAACGGGGAGAAGCACTTTGGGAAGAAGTTAAAGATAGGACATATCAAGCTCGATTGCCCCGACAAGTTCCCCAAGATCCAACACAAGCTCGACAAGACAATGGAAATCCTCCACACCAAGAGCAACATGAGGTTGAGAATCCTCCATGCTAAGAGCAACATGAGGTTGACAACCCTCCATGTCAAGGGCGTCATCATCACCCTCGACCCCAACACAATGAAGAGCGACGCTATGGCAAGCTCAAGTTCACAATGCCCAAATTCACCGGAAGCAATGATCCCGAAGAGTACCTTTCATGGGCATTGAAGGTCGACAAGATCTTTCATTTTCACAACTATGACGAAGATAAGAAGATCGCCATGGCATCCCTTGAATTCCAAGACTATGTACTTATTTGGTGGGAACAAGTCTTTGAGCGCTGAGAGGCAAGAGGCGAGCCACCCATCACAACATGGGCGCAAATGAAGGGTGTCATGCGAGCACTCTTTGTCCCAACCTACTACAACTGCGACCTCTTCAAGAAGCTCCAACTCCTCAAGCAAGGAACAAAGACCGTTGAAGAGACTACAAGGAAATGGGGATTGCCATGATAAGAGCAAATGTCATGGAAGATGATGAGCAAACTATGGTACGTTTCTTGAACGGACTCAATCATCCTATCAACAAAATCGCTGACTTCCAACCTTACTCCAACCTCATCGAGCTAGTGCATCAAGCTACCAAAGCGGAAAGTCAAGTGCAAGATAACTTCAAGTATGCCAAGTTCGCTTCCAAGACCGTCTCCTCCTACAACCAAGCTTCAACGACTACAACGACTCCGACCTCGACAAAAGCTTCACAAAGCAGTGGCGACAAGTTAAATTACAAGAAGACTTCGACAACTTCAAGTCGCCCTCCTACTACAAGCAACTTCAAGTCGAGGGCTTCATCATCTACAACTCCGCTGGATGTGACCATCAAGATAAGTTCCATCAAATGCTTCACATGTGGCGGTCGAGGCCACAAGTCTTTGGAGTGCACCAACAAGCGCACCATGATCCTCAACGACGATGGCACATACTACTCCATGAGTGAAGAGGAAATGGAAGCCATTGAGCAAGTTGCATGCACCGACACGTGATCAAAGATGCCATATCTTCCACACCAAGGCCGGCATCAATGGAAGGTCCGTGAAGGTCATCATCGATGGAGGGAGTTGCCATAACTTGGCGAGTGAAGAACTATGCTCCAAGTTCCAATTGGCAAGATGAAGCACCCACACCCCTACAAGGTCCAATGGCTAAGCGACTCCAGCACTATCCAAGTCGAGCCTATGGTGCAAGTTTCCTTCAAGATCAGAGCATACGAATACACTTTGGAGTGTGATGTCGTTCCAATGCCCGTTTGCCACCTCCTTCTTGGACGATCATGGAAATTTGACCAATGCGTCATCTACAATGGGCGAACCAATCACTATAGCTTCAAGATGAAGGGAAAGGAGTACGTGCTACGACCTATGTCACCAAGTCAAGTGATCGCCGACAAGCAAGCCACCCATCGTGGAGAGAAAAGTGAGAAAGCGAGCCACCACAAATAGAGTGAGTGCCACAAGCCAAAATTGAGTGCCTCCATGATGAGCGACAAGAAAAACTTAGTGCTATTTGCCACCAAAAATGAGATGAGAGAAGTGTGTGAGAACCCATCAAGTGTTATGCACTATTTCCTCTTGTGCAAGGACGAGGCACCTAAAACTAACACCTCACACAATTACCTTTAGTGTTGTCTTCTCTATTGCAG
Organism: Triticum dicoccoides; assembly: GCF_002162155.2. Classification (NCBI taxonomy): domain Eukaryota; kingdom Viridiplantae; phylum Streptophyta; class Magnoliopsida; order Poales; family Poaceae; genus Triticum; species Triticum dicoccoides. The sequence goes on along the minus strand of NC_041381.1, from coordinate 568,709,122 downwards.
GAGTTCCAAGATGTATTCCCCGACGAGCCACCTTCGAGACTACCTCCTCTTCGAGGCATCGAACACCGCATCGACCTCATTCCCGGAGCACCCCTTCCTAACAAGACTCCGTACCACGTCAACCCCGAGGAAACCAAGGAGATCCAACGGCAAGTACAACCACTCATCGACAATGGCCATGTATGAGAAAGCTTGAGCCCCCTTGTGCCGTCCTGGTAATCCTTGTTCCCAAGAAAGATGGTACTTATCGCATGTCTTTTGATTGCCGTCCTATCAATGCTATCACCGTTAGATACCGTTACCCCATTCCACGCTTAGATGATATGCTAGATGAGCTCAGGGGAGCCACAATATTCTCTAAGATTGATCTTAAAAGTGGCTATTACCAAATCCACATACAATAAGGTGACGAATGGAAAACCGCATTTAAGACCAAATTTGTCTTATATGAATGGCTTGTTATGCCAATGGGTTTATCCAAAGCACCCGATACTTTCATGCTAGTCATGCATTTTGTTCTTCACCCCTACATTGGCGTATTTGTTGTGGTCTATTTTGATGATATTCTTGTCTTTAGAAAATCCCTCAAAGATCATGTCACCCATCTTAGAACCGTTTTGCAAACCCTTAGGAAAGAGCGCCTTTATGCTAATATGGACAAATGCCTTTTCAGTGTTGATAAGCTTGTTTTCTAGGGTTTTGTAGTATCTTCTAAGGGTGTGCATGTAGATGAATCTAAGATCGAAGCTATTAAAACTTGGCCCCAACCCACAAACTTGCAACAAGTGTGTAGTTTTCTAGGCCTAGCCGGTTTCTATCATAGATTTGTGAAGGATTTTAGCACCATTGCTTTACCTTTGCATGCTTTGAGTAAGAAGAACGCGCCTTTTGTGTGGGGACCATCCCAAGACACCACATTTAATGAGCTTAAGAATTTGCTTACACATGCCCCTTTGCTTGCATTACCCAACTTTGATAAAACATTTGAGATACATTGCGATGCTAGCAGTTATGGCATAGGAGGTGTGTTAATGCAAGAGAAGCGCCCCATAGCTTACGTTAGTGAAAAACTCTCCGGAGTGCAACTCAATTACCCTATCTATGAAAAAGAGCTATATGCTTTAGTTCGGGTATTGCATGTTTGGGAGCATTATCTCCGTCCTCGTGAGTTCATTCTCCACACCGATCACGAAACACTTAAGTATCTTAAGGGTCAAACTAAGTTAAACAAGCGTCATGCTAAGTGGAGTGAATTCATAGAGTCATTTCCTTATGTCATCAAGTATATAAAAGGTAAGGAAAATGTTGTGGAGGATGCGCTTTGCCATAGATGCATGCTTGTTACCCAACTTGAATTGAATGTCATTGGTTTTGAGTAGATAAAAGACTTGTATGCGCATGATCCTACTTTCTACTCCTTATGCCAAGTGTTTGACGCATAAATCTTGGGAATGATACTACCTCAAAGATGATTATCTTATGAGAGCTAACAAACTATGTATCCCCGAGTCTTCTCTTTGTTTGCTAATTTTGCAAGAGGCTCATGGAGGTGGACTAATGGGACACTTGGATGCGACAAGACATTCACCACGCTCTCCAAGAACTACTTTTGACCCAAGATGTTCCGTGACGTCTCATGCTTCACCAACCGATGCTCGACATGTCGCAAAGCTAAGTCAAAAGCTCGATCCCATGGTCTCTATATGCCACTTCCTATTCCATATCACCCATGGGAAGATATTAGTATGGACTTTGTGCTTGGTTTGCCTCGAACTCGAAATGGCAAAGATTCTGTGTTTGTTGTTGTGGACCGACTCTCTAAAATGGCTCATTCCATCCCATGCAACAAGATAGACGATGCTTCACATGTTGCAAATCTTTTTGTAGGGAAATCTTGCGACTCCATGGAGTGCCCAAGACTATTGTCTCAGACCTCGAAATCAAGTTCTTGAGCTACTTTCGGAAGACCTTATGCGCCAAGCTCGAAATCAAGCTTTTGTTCTCTTCGGCATACCATCCTCAAACCGACGGCCAAACCGAGGTCACGAACCGGACACTCTCCACTCTACTATGTGTGTTGATAAAGAAGGAGTGGGAGGAGTGCTTACCCATCGCCGAGTACGCCTACAACCGTGCAAGACATTCGACTACGGGCAAGTCCCCCTTCGAGTCATCTATGCCTTCAACCCGTTATCCCAATTGGACATTCTTCCTCTACCACTACAAGAGCGCATCAACACGGACGCGAGTACCCGAGTCAACTACCTCAAGAAGATGCATGAAGATACAAGGTACACCATCGAGCTCCAAGTACAACGACTCGCGACCAAGCTCAACATCAACAAGCAACCCATGGTATTCAACATTGGAGATCTTGTATGACTACACCTTCGCAAGGACCGTTTCCCCAACGAACGCAAGTCCAAACTTCTAGCACGAGCTGATGGACCCTTCAAGGTGCTTGAGCGCTACAACAACAACACCTACAAGATCAACATCCCACATGGCAAGTACAATGTGAGCGATATCTTCAACACCAAGGATCTCTAGCCCTACCATGGTGATGAAGATTTCGATCCGAGGTCAGATCTTTCCCAGGGGGGGGGGGGGCAGATGATGCGGAGCATCCTTTGGTCATCCCCATGGACCTACCATCATCTCATCAAGTACCAAAAGGACCGATGACACGAGCATGAGGTAGAGCTCTCGAGACTGAGGTGACATCTCTCCTTAGTGATCTCAATATGATTCACTCGAGACATGGCTACTACCTAAGTCCGGAATCTTGTGCATGATCAGGTACAAAGAAGGCCCTCTCGAATATGCACGTGAAGACGGACAAGTCCTCAAGTTCACGGATGATGAGAACCAACGGAAGGAGTCGAGAACAGCTCCCAGGACCCAGACATCCGGCCATGACCCCGGACATCCGGCCCCTGGAGGTGTCTCCAGCAGCAACGAGCCAGCGGCCAAGTCTATAGGGTCCGGACATCGGGCGGCCAGCCCGGACATCCGGACAAGCATATCCAAAGAGCAAGAGGACCATCGCCAGCTGCCCGGACATCCGACTTCTAGTTCGGACGTCCGGCCATTCCCGAGTCGCCGGACATCTGGACACCCGCCCGGACATCCGTACTACACCCATACAGAGAGCCCCAGACCGGACTCCTCCATCCCGGAGATCCGGCCCGAAGCCTGGACATCCATCTCCTCATGAAGCCCCAGACATCGGCCCGACGCCCGGATATTAGGCCCCGCCTGTCTGCGCACAGTGTAAGGGTCATGGCCCATGTACCCCTTCGCCCACCTAGACTATATATACTCCTCCTCCTCCTCCCTATTTCTAGGCTTAGCAAAGGATTAGCTCATTTGAGAGATAGAGCTTTGCTCATCCACTTGGTTACTTCTCCATTGGAGTCCACGGCCTCTTTGGAGAATGTCCCCCAATCGAATTCAAGACCCCTCACGGGAAGACCCCCCTCAAGACCTCCTCATGGAGAAGTTGCTACTTGTATCATCCTTTGTTGATCATGGATCGTGTATCTCTTTGTGTTTCGAGGATCTAGCACATGTGTAATTGAATCTTGTTGGTTTGAGTGATTTCTCTCTTCTTGTTTTCCCTCGTGTTCTTCATGTTCTTCGCGGTATCCCCTCCGTTTCATGAAAGATCGGGCCCTAGGGTTCTACCCTACATCAACGACTTTCTTCGTTGGTGATGTTTGCTGCTCTGGTGCGCTGGTCCTATGAGGTCTTAGCACGACGACTTCTCGACAAACTACTACAATAAGTTTTTTCCGGCTCTGGTGAGGGAGGGGTGACACATTCGGCTCTCTCCGGTGCTTGTAGTCATCTCTAGGTGGTCTAACCAGATAGTAAATTTTATCACTTCTGGTGTTCTTTGTACTGCCATGATTGAGAATGAATAAATTGGAAGTTTATCGGGAAAAAAAGAATGCAAGACACCTTTGCCTGAAGAAGTGTAGTTTCTACACAACTAAATGAAGAAAACAAGCTAAAAAAGCTAAGCACGTATATATTGGAGAGCTTAGTTGCTCGTAAGTCATTTCATGTACTTAGCATCTCATTTAAGCACGTTCATCGGGAAAGGCGTCAGAGGACAAATGGTTGTTGGTATGGTAAAATCAACAACACACTCGATCCATAAATACTTGTCGAATCACTCCTTTGCACCTAGTTACACGATCCCAACGAGTATAAAAGCTAAAGACTTGCAACTACATGATGAAACTTTAGGCTTGCCCATTTTTCTATTGCTGCACTGGGTGTATGCAGAGGTAGCACTTATAGCTTGGCCTATTAGGATGATGATCACTATTGGGCATGGGATGCACTTGGAAGATGAGTTCCAGATGAAAGCACGTACATGAGCGGATCCAACAAGCTTCTGGTACTAGTCTTGCGCATCGGACTTCCTGTGCTAAACACATCACAACTATATTACTTCATTCTGCGAGATCGCACTGATCACTTCCACACCAACGATCTATCAATGCCCTCACACCAAGTCCATACAGAAGATCAACTTGTAGGAATTGTAGGATGACTATTTGTGTTGTTATTTGATTTGACCGTCATATGAGGTAGTGGCGGTGCCAGAAATACAATCATGTGTGGTCAATTAAATGTTGTGTAGTCAGATGTATGCATTTGTAATATTTTTGACATAATTTCTATTTGATGTATGTAGTTTTTGCCAAAAGTTGTGTAGTCAATTGACTACCCAACTTAGGTGTGGCTTCGCCACTGATATGAGGTATATATAGAATACATGACGGGGTAAATGTTTGGCGTACAAAACAAGTATACATGGTTTAAACCTATTTGATCTCTACTCCTTATATCTATATTTAAACCCAACATATATTCTAACATTCCCCCTCAGTCGTAGCGGAGGTAAAGCGGACGATTACGACTGAATTTCAAGTCTTGTGCTTCCACCGTCTTCTTCTCCGTTGGGCCATCATCAACTGCGTCTCTGATGGTTCGGCACCTAGGGCGGTGACTGCATCCCCTTCTGGTGCATTCCTTGTCTCTCCTCTCTTCCCTCCCGTAGTCACATCGGGGAGTGGCGTGAACACTGGTGATGACGTGGGCGATGTTGACTGGATTTGTTGCCGATATATTGTTGTAGATGTAACCCTGTATTTCGATGTTGATGTACCCGATCATGATGTAGCCGTAGTCGATGATGTAGTCGTCGTGGACGATGAAGCCGCACAAAGCCGGAGGCGCAAAAAAATGCGCTATGTTGTAGATGACGGAGCTGCAGTCGTGGACGATGAACCTTGCGGATGTCATAGGGTGCCATCGGCGATGAGTCCACCGATTTTGACAGGACCGGAGGAAACCTATCGAGCACACATCGGTTTTGCCAGAACCATGTGGCTGTGTAGGGGTAGTTACTAGAGTGACGCCGTGTCGATGCAGTCATGTCGTCATGGATGACGCGGTCATTTCCATTGTTGAGGTCACGTCTTGCAAAAAAGTTTGTCAAAGGACGCTTTGTGTCGTGGATTTGTCACGGCAGATGTCCTTGTGAAAGGACTTAGTCGTGGAGCCATCGCTACGGGTGAACTTGAAGGGGTTAAAGCGGACACAAAGACACAAGGGTTTATACTAGTTCGGCCCCTTCGATGAAGGTAAAAGCCTACGTCTAGTTGTGATGGAATTGATGTGGTTTCGATGGCTAGGGATCAAACAAGCTTCGCCTAGGCTCGAGTTGTTGTTGTCTCTCTTTGAACCGCCGCCGGGTCGCCCCCTTATATACACGGGTGACGCCCGTCGGTCCACAGAGTCCCACACCGGTTCATACTCGTATCCCGGTTGGTCTCTCTCTATTCCTAACTTACAATGCAAGTTTACATATCAAACCGGTTTACGGCTACAGGTTCTAAACCGACTACATGCCTTGGGCCTTCATCTGCTTAATCACCTTTATACTACTAATGAAGTTAACCCGCCCCAGGTAGGCCGGTTCACACCTAGTAGTAATATCCCCAACATTAGGCCCCAGATTGATTTGAACTGGTTCATGTCAATCCTTCACAAAAATCTTTGTCTTCAACATCTTCTGGTAATTGGTAAACCGCCATGTCGTCATCATCTCTGGTTGCTGTAGACCGGCATGACATCATCACAAAGTTTAACATTTATGAAGCCTTCTTTCATTGATAGATCTGCGATACCCAAGGCAGCAGCTCCACTTCTGAATTTTGTGGCTCCTGGATTCGCGTGCCTGACACACGTCCTTTGCCTTATAAATAGGACCGAAGGGTCATTTCCTTTTCTCCCCTTCGTCTCTTTCTCTTCGTCTTCCTCGCGTCGCCAGCCTCGGAGCTCCGCCACCGCCATTGACCTCTGCACCGTCTTGGGCCGCTGCATCAACCTGAACGCTCCAGAGTACTGCGGTAGCTTTCCGCGTCTTCCTTGATTCTGGTAAGCCTTCTGCTCTTCTTAACATAGATCTGTTCTAGGGTTTCGTGTTCTTGCCGTGTTCCTCACTTGTTCATGCTCGTACCCAGACTCCTGGATAGATCTGTGAAACCCTACTCTGATTAGCAGTAGCCTTTTAGCATCCACCTGTAGTTTCACGCTCAAGTCCATAGATCTCATGTACATATCTGCCCATTGATTCACTTCCGTTCTGCTTTAATCTTTTGAATATTTTCTATTTTTCTGAACTTTCTTCAGATCCATTACTACAATAGGACCTTGTGAAACCTGTTTCTGCATACTTAGCCATCCTCAACCTCAACTGCTTTCAATGTTTAGATCGGGCGGTTTAACGTAATATAGGAAAATTATTAAACCGGTATATACCATTAGTCCCCTTGTTGAACCGCCAGACTTCTTCAGTCTTATTATGCTACCTCATAGAAATCCGGTTTAAATGTACTACCTCCGGTTTAACATTGTTCATACCAGCGCATTCTTGAACCGGAATCACTTATTTCTTGTAGATCTCATCATGGCCAAACAAGTATATGAGTGCAACTGGGTTCCTTCTCGCATCACAGAAACTCAGCTGGATGATTTAGTTTCGGTTGGCGCTTTAGACAGTAAAGATACTATCCACTGGAGGGTTCCTGGTGATGAATGTCCTCCCACACCTCAAGAGGGAGAGGTTGTGATTTTTGTGGACCATTTAGCCCGGGACTTCAAGCCGCCCGGTTCTAAATTTTACCGGGATGTGTTAGCCAATTTTCAACTCCGCCCGCAAGATACTGGCCCCAATTCTGTTACCAACTTATGTCACTTCCAAGTGCTCTGTGAGGTATACCTTCAAGAGAAACCCACAGTTGAATTGTTCATAGACTGCTTCCACTTGAACCGCCGCACAGAATTCACTGATGGTCCCAATACCGAATTGGGCGGTATGGCCATTCAGAAAAGGAAAGAAATCACTTATCCCCATGCCCGACTACACAGTCACCCCAAGGAGTGGAATGCAACATGGTTTTACTGCAAAGATACTTCCCCTGATGATGAAAATCCTTTGCCTGGCTTTCGTCCGGAGCGGCTGAGCAATACACACCCCTTCCCACAAAGGTTAAGTGCCAAGGAGAGGAGTAAATACGCTCCGCAATTATCCAAGCTCCGATCCTTCATGGCCAACGGTTTAACATGAGTAGATCTCGCACGCCGTTGGATATCATGGAGCATACTGCCTCTCAGCCGGCGCTCCGGTTTAATGTGCAAGTATACTGGTAGCGTTGATGACCCACTCCGACACACCAACATCCAGCTCTCCGATGATGAAGTTACAGAGGCTGTGAAGAAAATGCTAAACGAACCGGAGCACCTCTGCGCTCAAACCGGCCTGCTCCCTTTCTGCGCTACCAACAAACCGCCAGCTGTAAGATTTTGATTGTACTTTTTACTAAACCTGTTATTGCTATCTCTGTCTGACATCAATTGCTGCTTAACCAGGGTGATAATCCGTTTTGGAGCAAGAAGCTTCCACAAGACAAACCGGAGAAAGCAGAACGATCAATCCGGCCAAAGACCAAGGTCATCAAGAAGCCTGCTAAAAAAAGGAAAACCACTGCTTCATCTGATCCGACTGTTGATGATGATGTGGGTAACTCGGACCTTGAGGTAGAACTCGATTCACTAGGCTTACTTTTTACACGCCTTATTGATGATGATGCTTGTCAGGACGACGCTGAAGCCAGTAATGCTGATGTCGCTGAGGTAACTATTCTCTCTTCCGATTCAGATCCTTTGCCTTTGCCAAAATTTTGCCAGGCAAACCCGAAAGTTAAATTTTCTCATCCTCTTGCTTATTTGGATCCCAAATTTCTTATGAAGACTCAGCAACATGAAGCTCGCCGCACAACCCGGCACAGCGGCCAGGTAGTTACCTCCGCCGGTTTACCAAACAGTCCGGTTCGAAAACGCCGCTCTGAGGTCTCCGACCTTTTTATTAATTTATGTCCTAAAGCGGGTTTCATCCTTCAACCTTTTAATCCGTCCGACTCCGATTATCAGGTTACTTCCCATTCTTCCTCTGGTGAATCGTCGGCCACTCAGCTGCCACCACTGAAAACGGTTCTTGGGTAAGCTAGACTGAACATATGCTTCTGGTATACCACGTTATAACTTATGCTGTTCCTTGACTCTTTGTTTCTCTTTCAGGGCTAAACCTAAACCAAGCAAGAAAGCCCGCCTGAATAAAGCGATCGAGGAAGACGTCGCCCCTGAACAGGATAAAACACCAGATCTTGAAACGTTCGTTTATGAGGATATTCCCAATGATCCTCCCTTGCAAGATGATGCTATTCCTGAGAAAAGGCCTATCAATACCTCAGTCCCTGTTGACCAGCCTGCCAGCTCCGTCCGGATTGATGGGTCCCGCAGTCCTTCAAAGCCTGCCGATAAACCGACCACGCCAACGCAAACCGGCGAGTGCAAGGATGATGACGTTGTAATTACCGGCGTAGGTCGCTTTGAACCAGGGAATCCTGTCGCTTTGGCCAAGCATACTGTGAAAGAAGATTTTTCTGCCATAAACAAAGGCAAATGGGATGTTGATCTGGAAACATATGCTGCTCTGAGTGCCCAAGATCTTTGTTTTGGTTACTTGAACCGGCTATATACTAGTTGTGACTGTGAAGCTGGCATGGTAAAGATGATGAGAGATAAATTTGAGGTAACTTCCTTGTGCTTCTTCTTTCTTTAATTACTGCCACTGTATTAATCCTCCTAGCCCCCAAGGGCCGGTTTGTAACCTTCTTCAAGTCGGGACTTGAATATAGTCCTCAATACTTTGAAATCCATCAATATAGCCCCCAAGGGCCGGTTCAACTTAGTATAGTTAAACCGGGACTCCAATAAAAATTCTAACATCAGAACATAACTGAGCAAATAGCCATTAGCCCCTAAGTGCCAAGTTGAATACCTGTATTGAGCTTGGGACTTTGCGATTTAGTAATAGATGAAAATTGAAGGTGCATTAGCCCCCAAGTATCAAGCGTATAACTTGTTATGTGGTTGGTACTTCAAATTCTTGTACCGTCTGTTGAAAGCCAAGCACTGTCTTTATGCCGGCTGAAGTGAGGATCAAAGAGGACTGGATTACTGATCTGCAGGAAATTTTGAAAACCCAACAAGCTGAAACCGACAAGGCAAGGGAAGAAATAACCAGCGCTTTGAGCATCACAGAACAGCTGAAAGAGGGCTTCAAGAAGGAGCGGACTGATTGGGCCACTGAGAAGGCCGATATAATAAAAAGAGCTAAAAACGCTGAAGCTGCCCTTAAACCGGTGGTAGATGAGCTGACCGCCATAAAGCGGCAAGTACATTCCATGACCGCTGCTATCTTTGGTAAGCTCCTTTTGGTTTCCTGGACAACTCTGGCCTGCTTATAATAGATCCGGTTTGTGATCTTTCCTGTATTGTTACAGGTACACGCATTGGTCACTTAGGGTCAGATGTTCAGAAGAAGTTGAAGGTTGCCTACACTTTAATTGAACAGCTTTATACCGGAGCGCAACGGATCATCACCACTGCATCTCATAACAATCCGGCACCCACTTTAATCCAAGACACTCTTAATAGGTTGTCAATGCTTCCTGCTCGGATTGAAGAACTGAAAAAATATGCTGCTCGAACCGGAGCCATTAACGCCTTAATCCGGGCAAAAGCATGGGTGCCGGATTTCGATCCTGTTGAAGCAGCTCAAGGCTATCCCAGTTTGAAGGAAGATGGCTCAGAGTTCAATGAAGATGATTTGAGGGCGATAAACCGTGCAGTACTCCCTCTGGCTTGTCAATTGGCTGAAGAGGCCGACTTGTCGCATTATCAAGCTCAGTACAATGATCAGAACAAAAGAGTGGCCGCACCAATTCCTGAAGCGGAGAATCTGGTTCCTCCAATCCGTAAGCATACTTACGCTCCTGATATTGAACCGTCTTCTCTGATCCATGAAGAGGCTGTCTTTCAAGCTTTAATGGGAATCGACTGGTCCATTGTTGATTTCCAGCCAATGGATAGAGATGAGGAAGCTGAAGCGGTGCGGGACGACCCACAACCATCAGACCGGTTTGATGAGCAGGCTTGAACCGGAAGCCGGTTTAAACAACTGCCTTATTATGATCCACCAAAATAATAATGATCTTATTTGGGCACCGCGTTGCCTTGTAATAGAATAGCCAATACTTCTACTTTAAATATGCCTTCGTGCATACGTACTGATGCTTTTGCGTGAAATCCTCAATTTATATTTCCTGCAATCAGAAAGTCTTGAACTGCGGTGGCGGTTATACCGCCAACCGGTTTATAACCTTGATATATATATATATATATCCATGTACTTAAAACATATAATCAAATATGCGATACAAAATACCTGCCATCGCTGGGCATGAAGTTGGCTTAGCCAGGCTTGAAACAAAGGTTCTATAAACCATTACCATCAAAGGGGAGAAAACAACTCCCATGTAAACCGTGCTGGGTCATTATGAGCCCCCCTGCTACTTCATGATGTTAACAGGAAAGTTAAACCGGGCATATTTCTCCAGAGTACAAATGAACCAATTTCCATCAGCTGAACCGGTAAAAAAGTGTTGTTGGTTTAAAGGAAACACAACAAAAATTGAAGAATAGTCATAAAAGAAATATGGAAGCAAAGGCAATAATAAAAACCGTTTGCAAAAACATGCTTTACTGAGCTGATCAGATGGTGTTACCACGGTCGGACAGGACCAAACCCCCAATAGGAGTGACAATGGTTCAAGTCAGCCAGGTTGTCACGACCGGTTTTCCAATAAAAATATTTATTGATAAACCAGTCTTTTGAGTCCAGTATGAGAGAAATCCTCCTCACTGGTAGACAATTTCTTGATACAATAAGCCAGTAGCATAAAATATATTACAGGGTTGAACTGCGGTCGCTCAACCAAATTATTACAAGCACGCCAATAATCATACATAATGGCGGACAGGACACAGTGGTGTGGAGACATACTACTGACTCATGGATAGGTTGGTGGTGGAAAAGCACAGCGGGAAGGGAAATACAAGACTCTAATGATATCGTTTCATCGAACGTCGAGGTGAGGCTCGATAAATTTATTTGGTAGCGGAAGCGGTTATAAAACAGTGGCCAAATCCAGGGTCGCACGAGACTGACTGGGACTCCTCTAAGTGTCGGACTCGCTATCGAACTCTTCATCCATGAGATCGCCTTCGTCAGCATCTGGCCAAATCAACAAGCCAGTGAGTACTTTGAAAGTACTCGCAAGACAGTTCGGACGTAAGATATAACAAATGCATGCATGGATGCAACATGATTAATTCCTTAATGCACAATAAATAAAAATTGGCATAACGGGTAAGTAAAAAGGGAAAACGGCGGTAGTCCGCCTGAAATTCCACAGACATAAATAAGGACCGATCGAGTGTCTGAAGCGACGCTTCGAAAGGTGAACAAATGCAAATAAGGAAATGATGCCACAGTCGGGCATCTTAGCGACACCACATAAAGGGCTTTAAAAGAAATGCCACAGTCGGACATCTGAGCGACATCGCGTAAAGGGCTTTTAAAAGAAATGCCACAGTCGGACGTCTGAGCGACATCGCAGAAAGGGCTTTAAAAGAAATGCCACAGTCGGACGTCTGAGCGACATCACATAAAGGGCTTTTAAAAGAATTGCCACAGTCGGA
>NC_041381.1:568679479-568696865 GCF_002162155.2 Triticum dicoccoides | reverse complement strand
GGACGTCTGAGCGACATCGCGGAAAGGGCTTTAAAAGAAATGCCACAGTCGGACGTCTGAGCGACATCACATAAAGGGCTTTTAAAAGAATTGCCACAGTCGGACGTCTGAGCGACATCACATAAAGGGCTTTTAAAAGAATTGCCACAGTCGGACGTCTGAGCGACATCGCAGAAAGGGCTTTAAAAGAAATGCCACAGTCGGACGTCTGAGCGACATCACATAAAGGGCTTTAAATTCACCAGTAAACAATACTCATAATAAACATTCACACCATGAGAATAAACGGGTTAGTCCATCCACAGGGATAATCATTCAATCGGACTTAGCACTCATGCGATTCACCGGAGTCTCTGTCATCAAAGCTGACAATTGATTAGGATCAGATGGAACAAACTTGACATGGAAGAGATGATTTGGAGGAATATATGACTCTGCAGAGTTTGTACATAATTTTTCCCACAGTCAACGGATTTCCGTAGTCCTGAAGGACTAGTTCCGTTTATGGTATTTCGGGAGAAAACACAACTAACCGGTACACACCCATCCTACCTCTCGATGCTAGGAATCACCCTAGTCATCGTCCAAGAAAAACTTTTGAGACGGGGAGATCACAATCTCGAATAGCATGGGATCAAATTTATATACGCGCGCTCTAAGGGGTGCCCCCCTCTCGGTCCCAACCGGAAACACCCATGCCCCCTGACCGGATGACTGGCTTTAATCCAGGGCCATGGAACCATCATCACGGCCTCTCCTCTTTGGTGTGTACCACGAAAGTGGTTTGCAACTTACTAAACCATATTCCTTGCGGAAAACATGTGGTAGTACAAGGAAGGAAATGATAGGTACTGGACCGAAATGGTTTGACACTGAAGTCACATAGTCTGGCATAAGACTGGCATGCTACAACACTGCCATCGTACCCATCCTCATACCAACACATGGCCATTCATATTCACATTCATCCACGTATGGATCATTGAACTCACTCACCTCATTATCACATAAAATAACGTTCATCGGTATGCTTACCAACATGCCATGAAACTAACTAAATGCAAAACATGCCGAGACACTCATCATATCAAAAGCTCAAACATGCTTGCCTGGTTCAGAGTAGTCGGAGCCTAGCTCGGTGAAGTTCGCGGCTCCGTCACCTCCTTCGGTATCTACGGTTTAAAGAAAATACATGCGCTAACATAAATACCAAGGAGAGCACAGAAGGTAAACCAAATTTTTTTCAAATAAATCTGATAAAAAACTAGACAAAATTTTAAAGAGAACAGAAAAAGAATCAATCAAAAATACTTTTCTGATTAAAAGTTATAAGGGTTTTTGTCCAGGGACTTATCTGTAATGAAACAGAAGATTTCCAGGGGCTAGTTTATAAAAGCAGAAAACGCTTCGGTAGCGATTACGCCAGCCCGAAGAGAAAACTTATTTGGCAGAAGGCGTTTTCAGATAACGCTTCGTTTAGAAAGGACAGAGAGGCTGACAGCGGGTCCCACTTGTCATGTTTAAATATTCAAATGGGAGGGACGAGGCTCGTCGGCGCCCGAGAGCTGCTGAGGTCGCCGGCGGTGATCCACGACGAGGCATGGGGATCAGAGGTTACCAATGTGCTCACCGTGTCCTTCCGCAGTGGTGGGAGGTGGTGTTGGTCGCCGGTGAGCACCACGTCGACGGCGGTCTCAACTCCGGCGGATGGTGGTTCGGGCGTGGGTGGAGCTCGTCGGAGAGGGCTGCAAGGATTAAATTGAGGTGGGGGTTAGACTACTGGGTGCAAGAGAGGGCTACGGACGAGGTTTGGGCGCCGGAGGTGGCCTCACCGAAGTGAATCGAGCTGGAGGCCGAGGCGGATCGGGGTGGCCGGAGCCGGGGAAGGAGACCTCCTCGAGGTCCTCCCAGTGGCCTGGTGGGGTGTTGGTGAGTAGTGGGGGTGCTGCGTGCACGAGAGTGAGCTCGGGACCCCTTTATATAGGCGGTCCGAGGCGGTTGCCGTGAACGGAGATTTCCGGCGAGCGATTACGGTGGCGCAGTGCTCGGTCGGGGTGGTTAGGGAGTCGAGCGTCATCACGGAGGTTCAAAGGGTCCATTTTTGTGCTAAGCTGGCCGGGGTTTGGGCGTTTGGGTCGAGCTCGACGGAACGGGGTGGCGCGGGCCCGTCGGCGGCAGAGAGCGCGCTCCGTGCGTGCTGCGCCACGGCGATGGTGCCGCATGCGTGCGCTGGCACGGAGAAGGCCACGCGGAGCCACCAGAAGATTTGGGCGGTGCCGAACGGCGTTGCGCCGCCGTTCTCCTCCCTGTCGGCCGTTTCGGGGAGCCGACCGCCGCAAGACACGCCGGCGCAGGCGGGCCAGGGCGCCACCGATGCCAGGGTCGCGCCAAGTGCGCGTGTGAAGCTTCGGACAAGCAAGCGAGGCCGCGAGCAACGTGCCAAGTGCACTGTGGCCGCGTGACTGAAACTGTCGAAACTGAAGATGACACTGAAACTGAATTTCTGAACTTTGAAAAGTAACAGTGCCCACAAGGTGTTCGACCAAATGAAAATGGCCTCTGGTGATTTTTCCTTGAGCTGATTTTTGGTGGAGTGGCTTCTCCTTGCTCAAGTAGGCTGTATGATTTTTGGTGGAATTTTTGGAGGAGTGTAGATATGAATTTCACCAAATTTGGCAAATCTGGTCCAAACTTGCAGAGACTAAATTTTGAAAATTTTGAAAAGAGGAGGAGTGGATCAAGATGGTTCTGGGTTATGGATGCTAAGGACAATCCAGGAGAATTGGTTTGAGGTCAAAACTCAAATGCAATAGGGCACTTGCTTTGAAAATCTCTCAGGCTCCAAATAATTTTCAGAATTGAATTTGGGGAAAAATAATTAGAATAAAAATCCAAAACCAGTTTGGATTAGTTGGGACAGATAATTTAGGTTGATCACAAGGGGGAGGGGAGGTTTTGGAGGGGTTTTATCTCATGGACAAAAATACAAAGCCAAGGGTGGCTTCAAAGATATGAAAATCCCAAATTTTCATGGGGTTTCTTTTTTTTTAAAGAAAAAGATTAAACTCCAAAATAATTTTGAGAGATAACCAACAGAGAAGAAGTTTGCAAAAGATCAACCACCAAAGTTTGAAAGAATTAAAATCCCTGCCAAGGCAAAAAGAGGTTTTTAAGAAGAAGGTTTTTCTGAGAAAGAAAAAAAAATTAAAAGAACAAAAGTCTCTCCTCAAAACCACAAAGCTTTTTGATAAAAACCAAATAAAATTTTTTGGAGTGTCACAACACCTACCCCCTTAGGAAAAATCTTGTCCCCGAGATTTCAGCTGATCCTTAAATAAGTGTGGATGCTCTGTCCGAAGAAAATCCTCGCTTTCCCAAGTTGCTTCACTGTCGGTGTGATTGCTCCACTGGACTTTGAAAAACTTGATGGTTTTCTGTCGGGTCCTCCTTTCAGACTCCTCTAATATTCTTATGGGACGTTCTCGATAAGTGAGGTCTGGCTGTACGTCAATGTTCTCATGAGCTACATGTTTCTCTGGGTTG
Source organism: Triticum dicoccoides (assembly GCF_002162155.2). Lineage (NCBI taxonomy): Eukaryota > Viridiplantae > Streptophyta > Magnoliopsida > Poales > Poaceae > Triticum > Triticum dicoccoides. The sequence continues at coordinate 568,693,322 of NC_041381.1, read as the reverse complement.
CTTACGCACTTCCTTAATTGAGAGACGTGGAACACGTCGTGAATGTCGGACAAGTCTTCGGGTAAGTCTAGCTGGTAGGCTACAGTGCCTCTTCGTGCCACTATGCAAAATGGTCCAATGAATCTTGGTGCTAATTTTCCTTTAATCTTAAACCGTTGCAATCCTCTCATCGGGGATACTCTCAAGTATACGAATTCACCGGGTTCGAAGCTGACCCTGCGATGTTTCTGGTCATAATAACTTTTCTGTCGACTTTGAGCGGTCTTAAGTCGGTCCCTGATTAGTTTGACTTTTTCCTCAGCTTCTCTGAGCATATCTGGTCCGAAGATGCGGCTGTCTCCGGTCTCTGACCAATTTAACGGGGTACGCCATCTCCTTCCGTATAGGGCTTCGAAAGGAGCCATTTGCAGGCTGGTCTGGTAACTGTTGTTGTATGCGAACTCGGCATATGGCAGGCTATCCTCCCAACTGGTTCCATAGGTGAGGACACATGCTCTCAGCATGTCTTCTAAAACCTGGTTTACGCGTTCTGTTTGTCCATCAGTCTGTGGATGGTATGCGGTACTGAAGGCTAGTTGGGTTCCCAAAGCCTGTTGTAATTGCTCCCAAAATCTTGAGATGAACTGAGTGCCTCTGTCGGAAATTATAGTCTTCGGGACACCGTGCAGACAGACTATGCGAGAAAGATAAATCCTGGCAAGCCTCTGAGTGGTGTAGGTTGTCTTTACTGGAATAAAGTGTGCTACTTTGGTCAACCTGTCAGTGATGACCCATATGGCATCATTTCCGTGTCGTGACCGAGGTAATCCGACAATAAAATCCATCCCTATTTCATCCCATTTCCACTCAGGTATTTTGTTAGGTTGCAGTAGTCCGGCTGGTCTCTGATGTTCAGCTTTTATGCGTTGACATGAGTCGCAACATGCAATGAAAGCGGCTATGTCCCTCTTCATACCGTGCCACCAAAATCTTTCCTGAATATCCTTATACATTTTGGTTCCTCCAGGGTGGATCGAATATGGAGTGGTGTGTGCTTCAGTTAAAACTTGCTGTTTAAGGTCTTCTATGTTTGGCACGCATAGCCTTTCTCCGTACCATAATATTCCTTCATTGTCTATGACGAATTCCGAGGCCTTGCCCATACTCAACTTCCTTTTAATTCCTTCAATGCTGGGGTGACCGGACTGAGCCTCTTTAATTTTCTCCACAAGGTGTGGTTGTATTTCCAAGTTTGATATGGTGCCTTCTGCTACCATTATCAAGTTGAGCTTGACAAATTCTTGATCGAATTCGGGCCTCAAGCTGTGCAGATAGTTCTCGTTGGAGCTGGGGTTCCGACTCAGGGCATCGGCCACTACGTTTGCTTTCCCTGGATGGTAATGGATACCCACATCGTAATCCTTTACCAATTCTAACCAGCGGCGTTGCCATAAATTTAGTTCTGGCTGCGTAAAAATGTATTTGAGGCTTTTGTGATCCGTATATATCTCACATCGATTTCCAAGTAGAAAATGCCTCCATTCCTTGAGTGCATGAATAACTGCTGCCATTTCTAAATCATGAGTGGGATAATTTTCCTCGTGTTTGCGAAGTTGCCTTGAAGCGTAGGCGACAACCTTGCCTTCTTGCATCAACACGCATCCGAGACCCTTTCTGGATGCGTCACAAAATACTTCAAAATTCTTGTGTATATCGGGTACAATTAATACTGGTGCTGTTGTTAATTTCCGTTTTAGCTCTTGGAAACTTTTCTCGCAGGCTTCTGTCCATTCAAACTTCTTATCTTTCTTGAGTAACTGTGTCATAGGCTTGGATATGGTGGAAAATCCTTCAATAAATCTGCGGTAATATCCTGCCATTCCCAAGAAACTTCGTATGTCTGTTACGCTGGCTGGTGACTTCCAGTCAAGTACGGCCTTGACTTTCTCTGGGTCCACTGCTATACCGTCTTGGGTCAGCACGTGGCCTAGAAAACCTACTTGTCTTAGCCAAAATTCGCTCTTGCTGAACTTGGCATACAATTGGTGTTTCCTTAGCTCTCCTAGTACAATCCTGAGATGTTCTGCGTGCTCTTCTGGTGTTTTGGAGTATACCAGAATATCGTCGATGAATACTACGACGAATTTGTCCATAAACTTCATAAATACTTTGTTCATGAGGTGAACAAAATATGCCGGGGCGTTAGTCAATCCAAATGGCATCACTGTGAATTCGTACAGCCCATATCTGGAGGTGAAGGCTGTTTTGGGGATGTCTTCCGTTCGTACCTTCAATTGATGGTATCCTGACCTTAAGTCGATTTTTGAGAATACCTTGGCCTGAGCAAGTTGATCAAACAAATCGTTTATCCTTGGCATCGGGTATTTGTTTTTGACTGTGACCATGTTAAGTGCTCGATAGTCGATACACAATCTCAGCGTTCCATCCTTCTTTTTGGCAAATAAAATTGGTGATCCCCAAGGTGAGGAGCTGGCCCGAATGTATCCTTTATCCAGTAATTCCTTTACTTGCTTCTTCAATTCGATCAACTCGGATGGTGCCATTCTGTATGGTTTCTTGTATATGGGGGTGGTTCCTGGCGCTAGCTCAATGCGGAATTCCATTTCTCGATCTGGTGGCATGCCTGGCAGCTCTTCAGGGAATACATCTGGAAATTCACACACTACTGGAACCTTGTTTAGCTCAGAAACGTCCACCTTATTTAATCTCGGTTGCCGGGGTCTTTTTCCTTCCTTGGCTGATACTCTTATTGTCTTCCCTTGGTGGTGTGTGAGAATCACTGTCCTGTTGAAACAGTCGATAAAACCTTTATTGGTGGTTAGCCAATCCATCCCTAAGATGACATCCAGTCCTTTATTTTCCAATACAATAAGATTTGCGTAAAACTCCAATCCTTCAAACTCAATGACCACATTCTGACAGTAATTCTGAGAAACTTGCTGAATCCCGGGGGACTTGATTATTAGGGATTTCTCCAAAGGAAGCATCGAAAAATTATTTTGCAAAGCAAAACTTTTCGAGATAAAAGAGTGAGAAGCTCCAGAATCAAACAAAACCATTGCAGGTATTGTGTTGACAGGAAACGTACCGAGTACGATATCCGGAGCATTTTGTGCCTCCTCTTTGGTTACGTGGTTCAGATGACCCTTCCTGTGGTTGTTGTTGGGATTGAAATTGTTTCGTTTGGGCGCTGAATTATTGTTGCCGTTGTTCGGCTTTGGGGTTGAGTTCCTTGGCTTGGGGCACTGTTTGGCATAATGCCCTTCTTCTCCACAAGCGTAACAGGTAACGCCGGGGCGATAGGTGAATTCCTTGTCCCTTGCATGAAATTTTTTGATTGGGCGTGAGACATTGGATGAGAATTTGGGTGTCCCACCCCTTTTAAAATCTATCTTGCTTCGGTGATTGCGAGTGTGATTAGTCTGGTCCCTTTTTCGCTTGCGGATATCTTCCAGACTGCGTCTCTCATTTTCCAGAGTAATGGCCTTGTCCACCAGCGTTTTAAAATCAGGAAAAGTGTGCACGACCAGTTGGCATTTAAGTGCGGGCGCTAGACCGTCAAGGAATTTCTCCATCTTCTTGATTTCAGTCATACGCTCCTCATTGGCGTAGCGGGATAATAGGGTAAATTGACTGTTGTAATCTGACACTGTCATGTTCCTTTGTTTGAGGTCATCAAATTCCCTCTTCTTGATTTTCATAATACTCTTAGGAATATGTGCACCACGGAAACCTTCCTTGAAATCATCCCAGGTTATGTCATTTTCGTTGGGATGCATGTGCAGAAAATTCTCCCACCACGATGCGGCTGCTCCTGTGAGATAGTGTGGAGCATATAGTACTTTCTCGAGATCTGAACACTTTGCAATAATTAATTTCCTCTCCATATCTCGAAGCCAGTCCTCGGCTTCAAGAGGTTTGTCAGTGTGAGAAAATGTTTGAGGACGTGTCTTCTGTAGCTCAGATAACTTGGAATGTTGCTGATACTGTCCGTGATGATTCCCCATGTTGATGACTTGGTTCATCATCTCGCGATGTTGTTGCTGACTCTGTTCATAAAGGCGGCACATTTGTGAAAGTGCCGATTCATTGCCTGGTTGGCTAGACTGTCCCTGAGTGAACTCGTTGCTGGGTTGTGCATCATAATTTTCCTCTGATGGAATTGGCATGGAGCGAGTCCAAGGACGAGACATTTTTCACTCTGGGGATATATTTTGTAAAACCCATAAGAAAAGCGAAAAAAGTCACAAAAACAAATCCATAAAATGCATAAAGCTGGCGGATATTATTAAATACCCAAGCTTACTTAAGAAAAAACAAATCGACTTGCGCACGGAGAAGGACTGCTCATTACATATCTTACACGCGGGCGGTAATTATACAGTACATCACTCAGGATATGTGTACATAATCCTGACATGTTATTAAGGCTAGTGCACTTCTCTAGATCCTACATGATGCGCAAACAGGCTACTTCTCACAACCTATGCACATATCTTACAAAGCGGTACAATACATGGCAGCTAAGCGTACTCAGGCAGAGATGTTGACGATCTCCCTTGCCCTGCCGAGGGCGAGGCGTAGCGAGGTTGGGGACTCGACTTCCTCCTTGCTAACGGGCTCCATACGTGTAGTGTTGCGCAGAGCGGGCGGAGTGGTTGCCAGGGGCGGAGCAACACGTACAGGAGTGGGCGCGAAGGTTGGTGTAGTGCACGCTGGAGTGGGTGCAATGACTTGGTTAAATTCTTCGGTAGAAGGCAGGCGACGAGTAGGCGTAAAAGATGCTGATGACGAGACAAAAGTCGGTGGCGGAGCGATGGGTAGGAGCTCCCTCCTGTTGGCAGCACAGCCATGGACTGAGTCCATGCGGGTAGCTACGAAGTCGTCCACCAGGTTGTCGAAGGCTGCCTCCAGGGCCCGGAGATACTCAATGAGCATCTCAAAAGCCTCGTCTCGTTCTCCTCTGGGGCAGGAGTATGCGTAGTGACAGGTGTAAGGCACATGGCACGGAAGATAACGGTAACGACGAGTCCTCATCACGGGAAGGACATCCCTGAGACGAGCTATCGCCTCGCGGGCTGCCATCTGCATAGCATGCCTCTCCGTAGGCATAGCTCTTCCCACGAACCGGAAGCGGCGTGACTCACCACGCCCTCCCCTGAACTGCACTGCGGCCTGGTGCATGGTCAGACTGTCGTTGACTCGGTGCTGGTAGAGTGTGAAGACTGGGCGCACGGATGGCCCCATCGCGACCTGAACGATGAAAGAAAGAAGCTTGACGAACCCATCGGGCACGTTGGCGAAGGTCTGAGACTCGCAGCTGACGTCGGCCATCTACAAAAGTAGGCAAAATTCTGCAGGGTCAGATCATAAATTTATGCTGACTGACAGAAAATGACTACAATTGCAAAAGCATAAAATAGCCCTGTCATGCTAATAACTAATTAGCGATCGCACCTAGTGGCTTCCTACAGTCAGCCTGGCTCTGGTACCAAGCTTGTCACGACCGGTTTTCCAATAAAAATATTTATTGATAAACCAGTCTTTTGAGTCCAGTATGAGAGAAATCCTCCTCACTGGTAGACAATTTCTTGATACAATAAGCCAGTAGCATAAAATATATTACAGGGTTGAACTGCGGTCGCTCAACCAAATTATTAAAAGCGCGCCAATAATCATACATAATGGCGGACAGGACACAGTGGTGTGGAGACATACTACTGACTCATGGATAGGTTGGTGGTGGAAAAGCACAGCGGGAAGGGAAATACAAGACTCTAATGATATCGTTTCATCGAACGTCGAGGTGAGGCTCGATAAATTTATTTGCTAGCGGAAGCGGTTATAAAACAGTGGCCAAATCCAGGGTCGCACGAGACTGACTGGGACTCCTCTAAGTGTCGGACTCGCTATCGAACTCTTCATCCATGAGATCGCCTTCGTCAGCATCTGGCCAAATCAACAAGCCAGTGAGTACTTTGAAAGTACTCGCAAGACAGTTCGGACGTAAGATATAACAAATGCATGCATGGATGCAACATGATTAATTCCTTAATGCACAATAAATAAAAATTAGCATAACGGGTAAGTAAAAAGGGAAAACGGCGGTAGTCCGCCTGAAATTCCACAGACATAAATAAGGACCGATCGAGTGTCTGAAGCGACGCCTCGAAAGGTGAACAAATGCAAATAAGGAAATGATGCCACAGTCGGGCATCTTAGCGACACCACATAAAGGGCTTTAAAAGAAATGCCACAGTCGGACATCTGAGCGACATCGCGTAAAGGGCTTTTAAAAGAAATGCCACAGTCGGACGTCTGAGCGACATCGCGGAAAGGGCTTTAAAAGAAATGCCACAGTCGGACGTCTGAGCGACATCACATAAAGGGCTTTTAAAAGAATTGCCACAGTCGGACGTCTGAGCGACATCACATAAAGGGCTTTTAAAAGAATTGCCACAGTCGGACGTCTGAGCGACATCGCAGAAAGGGCTTTAAAAGAAATGCCACAGTCGGACGTCTGAGCGACATCACATAAAGGGCTTTAAATTCACCAGTAAACAATACTCATAATAAACATTCACACCATGAGAATAAACGGGTTAGTCCATCCACAGGGATAATCATTCAATCGGACTTAGCACTCATGCGATTCACCGGAGTCTCTGTCATCAAAGCTGACAATTGATTAGGATCAGATGGAACGAACTTGACATGGAAGAGATGATTTGGAGGAATATATGACTCTGCAGAGTTTGTACATAATTTTTCCCACAGTCAACGGATTTCCGTAGTCCTGAAGGACTAGTTCCGTTTATGGTATTTCGGGAGAAAACACAACTAACCGGTACACACCCATCCTACCTCTCGATGCTAGGAATCACCCTAGTCATCGTCCAAGAAAAACTTTTGAGACGGGGAGATCACAATCTCGAATAGCATGGGATCAAATTTATATACGCGCGCTCTAAGGGGTGCCCCCCTCTCGGTCCCAACCGGAAACACCCATGCCCCCTGACCGGATGACTGGCTTTAATCCAGGGCCATGGAACCATCATTACGGCCTCTCCTCTTTGGTGTGTACCACGAAAGTGGTTTGCAACTTACTAAACCATATTCCTTGCGGAAAACATGTGGTAGTACAAGGAAGGAAATGATAGGTACTGGACCGAAATGGTTTGACACTGAAGTCACATAGTCTGGCGTAAGACTGGCATGCTACAACACTGCCATCGTACCCATCCTCATACCAACACATGGCCATTCATATTCACATTCATCCACGTATGGATCATTGAACTCACTCACCTCGTTATCACATAAAATAACGTTCATCGGTATGCTTACCAACATGCCATGAAACTAACTAAATGCAAAACATGCCGAGACACTCATCATATCAAAAGTTCAAACATGCTTGCCTGGTTCAGAGTAGTCGGAGCCTAGCTCGGTGAAGTTCGCGGCTCCGTCACCTCCTTCGGTATCTACGGTTTAAAGAAAATACATGCGCTAACGTAAATACCAAGGAGAGCACAGAAGGTAAACTAAATATTTTTCAAATAAATCTGATAAAAAACTAGACAAAATTTTAAAGAGAACAGAAAAAGAATCAATCAAAAATACTTTTCTGATTAAAAGTTATAAGGGTTTTTGTCCAGGGACTTATCTGTAATGAAACAGAAGATTTCCAGGGGCTAGTTTATAAAAGCAGAAAACGCTTCGGTAGCGATTACGCCAGCCCGAAGAGAAAACGTATTTGGCAGAAGGCGTTTTCAGATAACGCTTCGTTTAGAAAGGACAGAGAGGCTGACAGCGGGTCCCACTTGTCATGTTTAAATATTCAAATGGGAGGGACGAGGCTCGTCGGCGCCCGAGAGCTGCTGAGGTCGCCGGCGGCGATCCACGGCGAGGCATGGGGATCAGAGGTTACCAATGTGCTCACCGTGTCCTTCCGCAGCGGTGGGAGGTGGTGTTGGTCACCGGTGAGCACCACGTCGACGGCGGTCTCAACTCCGGCGGATGGTGGTTCGGGCGTGGATGGAGCTCGTCGGAGAGGGCTGCAAGGATTAAATTGAGGTGGGGGTTAGACTACTGGGTGCAAGAGAGGGCTACGGACGAGGTTTGGGCGCCGGAGGTGGCCTCACCGAAGTGAATCGAGCTGGAGGCCGAGGTGGATCGGGGTGGCCGGAGCCGGGGAAGGAGACCTCCTCGAGGTCCTCCCAGTGGCCTGGCGGGGTGTTGGTGAGTAGTGGGGGTGCTGCGTGCACGAGAGTGAGCTCGGGACCCCTTTATATAGGCGGTCCGAGGCGGTTGCCGTGAACGGAGATTTCCGGCGAGCGATTACGGTGGCGCAGTGCTCGGTCGTGGTGGTTAGGGAGTCGAGCGTCATCACGGAGGTTCAAAGGGTCCATTTTTGTGCTAAGCTGGCCGGGGTTTGGGCGTTTGGGTCGAGCTCGACGGAACGGGGTGGCGCGGGCCCGTCGGCGGCAGAGAGCGCGCTCCGTGCGTGTTGCGCCACGGCGACGGTGCCGCATGCGTGCGCTGGCACGAAGAAGGCCACGCGGAGCCACCAGAAGATTTGGGCGGTGCTGAACGGCGTTGCGCCGCCGTTCTCCTCCCTGTCGGCCGTTACGGGGAGCCGGCCGCCGCAAGACACGCCGGCGCAGGCGGGCCAGGGCGCCACCGACGCCAGGGTCGCGCCAAGTGCGCGTGTGAAGCTTCGGACAAGCAAGCGAGGCCGCGAGCAACGTGCCAAGTGCACTGTGGCCACGTGACTGAAACTGTCGAAACTGAAGATGACACTGAAACTGAAATTCTGAACTTTGAACAGTAACAGTGCCCACAAGGTGTTCGACCAAATGAAAATGGCCTCTGGTGATTTTTCCTTGAGCTGATTTTTGGTGGAGTGGCTTCTCCTTGCTCAAGTAGGCTGTATGATTTTTGGTGGAATTTTTGGAGGAGTGTAGATATGAATTTCACCAAATTTGGCAAATCTGGTCCAAACTTGCAGAGACTAAATTTTGAAAATTTTGAAAAGAGGAGGAGTGGATCAAGATGGTTCTGGGTTATGGATGCTAAGGACAATCCAGGAGAATTGGTTTGAGGTCAAAACTCAAATGCAATAGGGCACTTGCTTTGAAAATCTCTCAGGCTCCAAATAATTTTCAGAATTGAATTTGGGAAAAAATAATTAGAATAAAAATCCAAAACCAGTTTGGATTAGTTGGGACAGATAATTTAGGTTTATCACAAGGGGGAGGGGAGGTTTTGGAGGGGTTTTATCTCATGGGCAAAAATACAAAGCCAAGGGTGGCTTCAAAGATATGAAAATCCCAAATTTTCATGGGGTTTCTTTTTTTCTAAAAGAAAAAGATTAAACTCCAAAATAATTTTGAGAGAGAACCAACAGAGAAGAAGTTTGCAAAAGATCAACCACCAAAGTTTGAAAGAATTAAAATCCCTGCCAAGGCAAAAAGAGGTTTTTAAGAAGAAGGTTTTTCTGAGAAAGAAAAAAAATTAAAAGAACAAAAGTCTCTCCTCAAAACCACAAAGCTTTTTGATAAAAACCAAATAAAATTTTTTGGAGTGTCATACAGGTCCCCAAATGAAACCGTGGCATTTATGCCGATCAAAAGGCGTGGCAATGGTTCGGGTTCGACCAAGCCCCCAAGTGATTCTGTGGCCTTAGGCCGATCAAGAGGCGTGACTGGTTCAGACTTGATCATGCCCCCAAGTGATCTGGTGGCTTTCGCCTATCAAAAGGTGTCGCATTGGTTCGGACACGACCAAGGCCCCAAGTGATATCACAAAGCTTTTTTTGAAAAGCAAATTTCAAGGGGTAAACCGGAGGCCGCTTTAAAACAGAACCACTCCATGTAACCACACATGATATGAAAGGACAGAGACCCCGCTTTAGCTGAGGCTCCGGTTTTATTATATCGATGATAATATATACACTCCCATAATATGTACATAGATAGAGCCGATGGCTCAAGTGTAGTAAGGCTGAAGATGAGCTATATTCCACGGCCTGTTGGTCTCCTCCTCTAATGTGCGTGAGTCTTTATGCTCTCGAATATCAATCAGATAGTACGACCCGTTGTGCAGATTCTTGCTGACCACGAAAGGTCCCTCCCAAGGTGGGGATAACTTGTGCATATCTGTCTGATCTTGGATGAGCCGAAGCACCAAATCTCCTTCTTGAAAAGTTCTGGTTCTGACCCGGCGACTGTGATAGCGACGAAGATCTTGTTGATAAATCGCCGAGCGGGCAGCCGCTATGTCACGCTCCTCATCTAATAGATCCAAAGCATCTTGCCGTGCTGTCTCATTGTCCGCTTCAACATAAGCCGCCACACGAGGCGAATCGTGCCGGATATCACTAGGGAGAACCGCCTCTGCTCCGTTGACCATAAAAAACGGTGTGTATCCTGTAGATCGGTTGGGCGTAGTGTTGATACTCCATAGCACAGATGGTAGCTCTTCAACCCAACATCCCGGTGTTCTTTGCAATGGAACCATAAGCCGGGGTTTGATGCCTCGCAAAATCTCTTGATTAGCTCGTTCTGCCTGCCCATTGGACTGTGGGTGAGCCACTGACGGTACGTCAAGTCGGATGTGCTCACGTTCATAGAATTCCTTCATAACACCCTTGGATAAATTGGTACCTTTGTCTGTAATGATGTTGTGTGGAAAGCCAAACCGGAAAATCACCTTTTTAATGAACTGCACTGCTGTAGCTGCATCACACTTACTAACAGGCTCCGGTTCAACCCACTTGGTAAATTTATCGGCTGCCACCAAAAGGTGGGTTTTCTTATCCTTGGACCTTTTAAAAGGTCCGACCATATCCAGCCCCCATGTTGCAAACGGCCAAGTAATTGGAATCATCCTCAATTCTTGAGCCGGCACATGAGCACGCCTTGAAAATTTCTGACAGCCATCACACTGTTTAACCAAGTCCTCCGCATCAGCATCAGCTGTCAACCAGTAGAACCCGTGATGAAACGCCTTAGCTACCAGAGACTTTGAACCGGCGTGGTGACCATAATCCCCTTCATGGATTTCGCGTAAAATTTCACAGCCTTCCTCAGGGGAGACACAGCGTTGAAACGCCCCTGATACACTGCAATGATGCAATTCGCCATTGACAATAGTCATAGACTTGGATCGCCGGACTATCTGCCTGGCTAGAGTCTCATTCTCTGGCAACTCTCCCCGGTTCATGTACGCAAGATAAGGAACTGTCCAATCCGGTATAACATGCAGGGCTGCCAACAATTGAGCCTCCGGATCAGGAATAGCCAAATCCGCTTCACCGAGGAGCTTGACTGACGGATTGTGCAACACATCAAGAAAGACATTAGGCGGGACCGGTTTACGCTGAGAGCCCAACCGGCTTAAAGCGTCCGCCGATTCATTTTTTTGACGATCCACGTGATCCACCTGATAAACCTTGAAGTGACCTGCAACAATATCCACCTCACGACGATATGCCGCCATGAGTGGGTCTTTAGAATCCCATGTGCCAGACACCTGTTGAGCTACGAGGTCCGAGTCACCGAAGCACTTAACCCGACTTAGATTCATCTCTTTAGCCATCCGGAGACCATGGAGCAAGGCTTCATACTCAGCTACATTATTAGTACAAGGGAACATTAAGCGGAGAACATAACAAAACTTATCACCTCATGGGGAAGTTAACACGACTCCGGCCCTCGAGCCTTCCAATTGCCTGGATCCATCAAAATGGATAGTCCAATATGTGTGATCCGGCTTCTCCTCTGGTGCTTGCAACTCAGTCCAATCATTGATGAAATCAACAAGTGCTTGAGACTTCACCGCCGTCCGGGGTACGTACTTCAATCCGTGCGGCCCAAGTTCTATAGCCCACTTGGCAATCCGGCCGGTCGCCTCCCGGTTCTGTATGATATCGCCCAAGGGAGCTGAACTGACCACTGTGATAGGGTGCCCTTGGAAATACTGCTTCAACTTCCGGCTTGCCATGAAAACTCCAAATACCAGCTTCTGCCAATGCGGATACCTTTTCTTGGATTCAATAAGCACCTCGCTGATATAGTAAACCGGCCGCTGAACCAGATACTCCTTGCCTACCTCCTTGCGTTCTACCACAATAGCCACGCTAACTGCACGAGCATTGGCCGCTACGTATAACAATAACGGCTCCTTGTCGACCGGAGCTGCAAGAACGGGCGGATTGGCTAATTGCCGCTTCAAGTCCTCCAATGCTTCATCAGCAGCTGGACTCCAGATGAATTGATCTGTCTTTCTCAACATCTGGTATAAAGGGATGGCCTTCTCTCCGAGGCGGCTGATAAACTGGCTCAGTGCGGCAATCTGACCCGCCAAACGCTGAACATCGTTGATACACTTCGGTTTAGCCAGGGAGGTGATAGCCGTAATCTTCTCCGGATTAGCCTCAATTCCTCTGTTGGACACAAGAAAGCCCAGTAACTTGCCTGCCGGAACACCAAAGACACATTTGGCAGGGTTAAGCATCATCTTATAAACCCGCAAGTTGTCAAAGGTTTCCTTTAAATCATCAACCAGCGTCTCCTTCCGCCTTGACTTGACTACAATATCATCCACATAGGCGTGCACATTGCGGCCGATCTGTTTATGCAGGCAATTCTGTACACACCGTTGATAAGTGGCTTGGGCGCTCTTGAGCCCAAAAGGCATAGATACATAGCAAAAGGCTCCAAAGGGAGTAATAAACGCCGTCTTCTCCTGGTCCTTAACCGCCATTTTGATCTGATGATACCCAGAATACGCATCCAAAAAACTCAAACTCTCACAACCCGCCGTGGCATCAATAATCTGGTCAATGCGGGGGAGGGCAAAAGGATCTGCTGGACAAGCCTTGTTAAGATCCATATAATCCACACACATACGCCAAGTGCCATTTTTCTTAAGAACCAGCACCGGATTAGCAAGCCACTCTAGATGGAACACTTCAATGATAAAATCAGCTGCTAAGAGCCTGGCCACCTCCTCCCCAATAGTTTTGCGCCTCTCTTCGTTAAACCGGCGGAGAAATTGCTTTACCGGTTTATACTTGGGATCAACATTAAGAGTGTGCTCAGCGAGTTCCCTCGGTACACCTGGCATGTCAGAAGGCTTCCATGCAAAAATGTCCCGATTCTCACGGATGAACTCGATGAGCGTGCTTTCCTATTTAGGGTCCAAGTTGGCACTGACAGTGAATTGCTTGGACGAATCGCCGGGCACGAAGTCAACAAGCTTGGTCTCAGTCGCTGATTTGAACTTCAGATCTGAATCATGCTCCGTAGTTGGCTTCTTCAAAGGGGTCATGTCCACCGGATCAACATTGTCCCTATAATATTTTAACTCCTCCGTGGCACAAACCGACTCTGCATAGGCCGCATCACCTTCCTCACATTCCAAAGCAATCTTGCGGCTCCCATGAACCTTTATTGTCCCTTTGTAACCCGGCATCTTGAGCTGCAAATAGATATAACAAGGCCGTGCCATGAATTTGGCATAAGCCGGCCGCCCAAACAAGGTGTGATACGGGCTCCGATCTTCACCACCTCAAAGGTTAGTGTCTCGGATCGGGAATCATGCTCGTCCCCAAAAGACACCTCCATGGCTATCTTACCAACAGGATATGCTGATTTGCCAGGCACCACACCATGGAACACCGTATTAGACGGTCTGAGATCCTTGTCTGTTAGCCCCATGCGGCGGAATGTCTCATAGTACAGGATGTTAATAATGCTCCCTCCATCCATGAGTACCTTGGTGAATTTATAACCTCCCACCTGAGGGTCTACCACTAATGCCAACTGGCCCGGATTGT
>NC_041381.1:568643568-568679213 GCF_002162155.2 Triticum dicoccoides | reverse complement strand
CCTGCTCCACACGATAGGCTGCTCCGACCAGCGTAAATAATGCGGTACGGCCGGTTCAACAGAGTTCACTGCTCGCTTATGAAGTTTCCGGTCGCGCTTATCCAAGCTAGTTGTGAAAATGTGATACTGCCCATTGTTCAACTGTTTTGGCTGGCTCTGATAACCCGACCACTACTGCTGCTGCTGTTGGTTGTAACCCCCTTGACCGTTCTGATTATCTTGGTTATTATTACCGCCCTGATTGAAAACTGAACCGGAAGCTCCATCGTGACCCGGCCCATGGAAACCGGATCCTGAGCCACCACCTGACCCACGGTCATACCGGAAGGCATTAGAGTTTTTAAATTCCTGCATAATGTAACAATCCTTCCAAAGGTGGTTAGCCGGCGCCTCCTTCGTCCCGTGTTTTGGGCAAGGCTGATTCAGCAAATAGTTTAAGCGATCCGGGTTAGGATTTGGAGCCCCGTTACGATTCGCCGCTTTACCTCTGTGCCGCTGACCCTTGTCCTGCGCATTAGTGTTAGCCACAAAGTCCATGCTGCCATCCGCCTTACGCTTGCCACCGTTTCCATGGCCCGCCGGTTTGTATTGATGCCCCTTAGAGTTGCTATTCTTTTTTCCCTTCCCTGCTTCGTCATCGTCAGTTTCGGGATCCTTGGTACTATCAGAATCAGCATACTTCACTAAAGCGGCCATGAGAGTTCCCATGTCATTACAGAACCGCTTCATACGCCCCAACTTCTGCTTTAGAGGCTTAAACCGGCAGTTGCCCTCCAGGGTTAAGATCGCAGAGTCAGCATTGATCCTGTCAGACGAGTGCAAGACTTCAGAAACGCGGCGTACCCAATGGGTTGTTGACTCTCCGTCCTCCTGAAGACAAGCCGCCAAGTCTACTATGGACTTAGGCTGCTTACACGTATCTTTGAAATTCTGGATAAACCGGGTCCGCAACTGGGCCCATGAACTGATAGAATTAGGCGGCAGGCTTTTCAACCAAGTACGGGCTGTGCCTTCAAGCATCATGGTGAAGTACTTTGCACACGCGGTCTCATCCACATCCAGCATCTCCATTGCCATCTCATAACTCTCTACCCACGCTTCTGGAGATAAATCAGCGGTGTAATTTGGCACCTTGCGCGGGCCCTTGAAGTCCTTGGGCAGGCGTACATTGCGTAAGGCGGGGACTAAACAATGCACTCCCAAGCTAGATGCGACCCCTGGCCCGGCAGAGGTGGTTGGACGAACTAGTGTAAGCTGATCCGCCTCGTTCTGTGCTGCTAACTCGGCCTCCCTTCGTGCCTGGGTCCAGTCCACTACATCCTGAGCATCGTGAACACCACCGGCCGGGTTATTGCCATGGGCCGCTTCACGGCCCCGCGCATTGCTTGATATGGCCGGTTCATCCAGGCACCTACTATAGCTCCGGCTTGGACGAGGTGTGGAATGAATCCGATTGCGACTGTATGAATATGCCTCCTATTGAATCAAAGCGGTCCGGAGAAGTTCCTTAACCCGACGCGTCTCTATTGCTTGCGGAGAGTCTCCTTCGACCGGGATAGCTTCTAATCGCGCAGCAGCTGCGACAAGATTGTCCATAGGATTAGAATAATTACCCGGAGGTGTCTGGACCGGCGGAGGAATCACAATGTTCTGCCGAGGAGGTTCCATCAGGCGGGGTTGGACCGTCGCTCCTGGCCCTGGTGCCTCGACCCGGTTTACCTCCATGTCCCCCGACGGATTACTGGTTCCAGCTCCCGGAGTGTGAAAGAGATTTCGAGGGTCGAACCCTAACAGCAGGCGTGATCTGTGCTTCCGCTTCAAGACTTTCTGTGATGCGTTCTGGTCGAGCATGAGCTTATAGGCCTGGGCGTCCAAAGCAGCCCGCTCTGCGGCCATCCTGTCCTTCTCTGCTGCCAGGTCAGCTTTGGCTTGTGCGATCTGCTCTCTCACCTTTGCAACCTCTGCATTATGGGCCTCCTGATCCGCCAGATTAGCCTCTGCCATAAGTACAGCTAGTGCATCAAACAGGTCAGACAGAACTTGAACCGGCAGGCACACAAGGCCTCCTGCCCCTGCTGCCATTGCCGCTGCTGATCCGGAGAACATTGCTGCTGTGGTCGAGGAGTGATTCGCCGCCTGCGTACCGGCCATGAATATTCCAACCCGGTTGATCTGCTTAGGGGGGTCTGGAATACTGTCGCCATCGGAACAACCCCTAATCTGGTCGTCTTGCAGCTGGTACAGTGATTCGGTCTCTCCGGTTGAGGACTCGTCGCCGGAATAGACGACGGTCTCACTACCGTATTCTAACTCGTGCCCATGCTCTCCTCCGTGGATGACTCCCACGAAGGCACGCTTCACGGCCGGTTTAACCTGGGAAGATCTCGCACGCTGAGCCGTCTCGACGAGGTCGGTGCGGATGTCCGGCTCAGGCCCAGGCTCACCAATCTTGCCGATAAAAACGTGTATGCCACCAAAGGGGACCCGGTACCCGTACTCGATCGAGCTGGCTTCGGGACCCCATCCTGCATCGTCGATGTAGAGCTTGCCGTGACGACTCTTGGTCATCCGGCCCACAGCATAGCCTTCGAGTCCTTTGAGCTTGCCCTCCAAGATCATCAAACCGTCGTGCGATAGCCCCACGGTGGGCGCCAATTGTCGTGGATTTGTCACGGCAGATGTCCTTGTGAAAGGACTTAGTCGTGGAGCCATCGCTACGGGTTAACTTGAAGGGGTTAAAGCGGACACAAAGACACAAGGGTTTATACTAGTTCGGCCCCTTCGATGAAGGTAAAAGCCTATGTCTAGTTGTGATGGAATTGATGTGGTTTTGATGGCTAGGGAGCAAACAAGCTTCGCCTAGGCTCGAGTTGTTGTTGTCTCTCTTTGAACCGCCGCCGGGTCGCCCCCTTATATACACAGGTGACGCCCGTCGGTCCACAGAGTCCCACACCGGTTCATACTCGTATCCCGGTTGGTCTCTCTCTATTCCTAACTTACAATGCAAGTTTACATATCAAACCGGTTTACGGCTACAGGTTCTAAACCGACTACAGGCCTTGGGCCTTCATCTGCTTAATCACCTTTATACTACTAATGAAGTTAACCCGGCCCAGGTAGGCCGGTTCACACCTAGTAGTAATATCCCCAACACTTTGTGTCCATCTTGTGGACGAGGCAGCGGCGGTGTGTTACGAAGATGTTGATTAAGACCACGTTGATGAAGACCTTGACGATGAAATGTCAACAATGACGTCGCAGTGGCATGTCGATGATGATGACGCTTGAAGGCGTCCCTCGCGGCGACAATGTGTCGATGTCGTGTTGCGTCGGAGATGTCCTTGATGAAGATAATGTTTTATTGTTCCTGATGTAGTCCTACAACTTGATGACGTGGCAGTGGGTCGATGAAGAGGTGGCGATGTTGGTGAAGATTGGCTCGGTGTAGACAATGTCAAAGAAGCTCCAGTGCAGGAGACCCGCAATAGATGTGCAGCCGGCAGCCGTGCTATCGCGCGGTGGACTCGATGTCGTGCACGCGGAATTTCGCCCTCCCGTCATCTGCGGCTGGGTCGGTGCTGATCGGAACGCGCCTGACACGTGGTGGAAGTGGAACCCAGATGCATGGATGGAGATGGTGTGTGCCACGCCTCGATCCTGCCCTGCGCCCATGCGCGCAAACCCTGGAGGCCGATGCAGCAGTACTGTTAGCAACCTGCATTCTCTGAGTCAACACCATTGTAAGTTCAGTTATATGCAGTGTGTCGGTTCAGCCACAGTTATGAAGATCCGACGGCTGAGATGGCGGAGCGAGATGGACGGTCGATGCAGCACCAAGCACTGCCTTTCTTCAGTTATTGCCGCTGCCCTTTTACCATTCTTTTCACCTCGCTTTCCAGCTCGGTGCTGGACTATAAGGCGCCTGCGTGCGCATCACTGAGAACCATTCAATCATTGTATCCCCAAACTATCAAACCCTAGTTTATCTAGCTACTGCTGTAGAAATCCAAATTCATAGCTGGGTCTCCGTGATTGGGAGTTAAACTCAATTCCAATTGCATTATTCCCCTGTTCTGTAACTCATATCATAATTGGGATCTAACAAGTACGCGGGCGACGATGAAGCACATTCGGGCGCAGTGTGTGCGTCATGCGCAAGAAGTTCGTGTTGGGTCGACGAAGCCGGTCGGTGGAGGCTGGAGTCTCGGCGGCGCGGGTCAGATTAGATCTCCGGCCACGGCATGTGGTGTTGATGTAGATCGCACCGGGGAGGTGTCGGCCTGATGTTCCCTGAAGTCGCGCGTGGCTCGAGGTGAAGGGGGCCTGCCCGTGTTGGCGTCTGCTGGTGGAGTCCTCTTGGCCCGCCGTGGCCTCGATGGCCGCCTGGTGTCGTCGTACTGGAGCTGCTGGATCTTGGATCCGGCGATGCGTGGAGGCCTGCGCCGGAGCAGCCGGGTAACGCATGCGCGCGGATTGTAGCACCGCGCTCCGTCGCGTGTGTCGATCAGGCTGGGTGGCCGGTCGTGGCTTGAACTCCGGATGTACACGTACGTTATGAATTTCTCCTCAGATGCATCATGCATGGAGCCTTCGCTCCGTGCATGCAATTTGCTTTCCAACACCCGCCTGGTGCTGGACGCTGTTGCCGTGGTAGTCTGCGGCGCACGTACCGTCGCGCAACCGGAACTATTTACTGCAAATTTTCTCACCGGAGGGATTGGTTTTCTCACCGGAGGGATCTCTACACCTTATCTCTATATTTAAACTCAACTTATATTCTAACACAACCAATGTATCATCCCTCTTGGCAAGCCAGTGAAAGATGAAGCCATGAAGATGCTCGGCTCGTTGCAGATATGCGATGAGCAGGCAGTACCACGGGCATACAAGCATTACATATACAGAGCTACAGGGGTCCTCTATTTCTGAAGTCAACACTGCCAGTCAACTAAAGCAGTGGCAACGAGTTTAAGTTCAACGGACAATAAGAAGTTTATCTCGCCTTGCTATTAAGAAAACTCATCTCGTGCTACGCATAAGCATATATATATGCTACAAATATGCACTTGCGGGGTACACCGGAAGAAGGATCAGCAAACCGTGCAAACTCGCAGCATTTCTGCAAAAATAAAGGCTGCAACTACTACGGCTTGATATCGCCTTTAGGCAGGCCGAGGAGAGAAGGTCGGTAGAGGGACTGGCATTGTGCCATCTCGATTCTTTCCCGTGGATCAGACATTGATTCATCTCGTATCGCCTCAAGAATGGAGCTGGTACCAAGCTCCCTGCAAGTGCGTAAGTACTACAGAAAATTCAGACAGTTGTAGAGGCAACAGGACTGTAACAAAAGAAAGACATGTAACTACAAGAGGCAACAATGGTGATCCAAGAGCATTTCAACCTCTTGATTAAAATCTTGTAAAGTGTTTTCGGTATCGGACACAGCTCGACAGGAGCAACGTGCTTCTTGGTTTCTAGGTGCATAACACTTATGCTGCCTTGGCTCAGGAGTTCATAAAACACATTGACTGCAGAGACACCCTACAAGTGAAAACACACATACTCCCTACAAGAGGCACCCAACAAGTGGTAGTCCATTTGAAATCTTTAAAAAGACAAATATTTAGGAACGAGGGAGTAGAACTTAGCATACAGATATGCCAAACAAAAAACTGATCCATATAATAAGTCAGTAACACAAACTTTGTATTGTTAAGATGGTGACAAACATGTATAGTCCCTTTGCCTTTGATGTTGTCCCCCATTTCTAGAGATCTAAAACATCATATATTTGTATACAAAGGAGTATAAAGGAATACAGGAAGTTACCACATATCATTCAAATTTTATTTATTGGCATGTACCGCAAAACGTGTTTATGATTGGATTATAAAAGAATAATGGGTCTTTTACATCTGTGTCCCTAACTCGAACCCACCACTCACATTTGCCCCTAATTCGAAAGCCTGCTCAAAAACGCCCCTCCGCCATCATGTTCCCTTATAGAATTGCCCTTCCGTGCCGTTTCCGTCCAGTCAAGACTGTTTGACTGGTAAGCGGCCGTTTCTTTGACATTTTTGCCCCTTCGTCCTTACACCTGGGCCCAGGTCACCGGTTCACTCTCTCCCCCTCTCATTCTCTCGCCCGAGCCGCACGCTCTCTCTTTCTCCCCCAATTCGCCTCCCGCTGTAACCCTAACCCTAGCTCGCTCGATCCGGTCGATCCCAACTCCTAAGGCTCGACCTACTGATGGCGGCCATGGTGGAGCTTCGGATTTGACTCCGTGTCGCACTCTGCTACTGCGTGAAGGAGACACAGGCGACGGGATGGATGACAGCAGTTGCGGTGGCGACGAACGAGGGAGCACACTGCAGCTACAGAAGAATGCTTCGGCGGGGTAAGTATCTCTTGTAATCTGCTGCAGTCTCATGTCGTTTGTAGTTCGATTTGTTCTTGTAGTTTAATTTGTTGACCTAGTTCATAGTGCTCATGGTGTTGGGATCTGTCTTTGTTTTCCATGGTCATCGTAGGATGGACCCCGATAGAGCAGTTGGGATGGATTGTAGAATGGAAACCACACTTCTAGCTAGTGCTGGCACAAAAGCATCCAACACAGGATTCTCTTTTCCTTTTGTTGCTGACAATCAATGGACTTTCAATCAGTTTAGATCTGCCATATCTGCTAAATATCCATGGGGTCTATACGATGCAGTGGAATTCAGGTACTGGGACATTGACAAATCAGCATGGGTCCCTGTCCAGTGTGATGATGAGCTTGGTATCATGTTTGCAATACATGATTCTTTCCCTGCTAAACTAGAAATCAGTGTCATACAGAGGGAGAGAGGAGAGCCGGAGAGCAGAGGAACAAGATCTCAGTCTAGGTCTACAGTTAAAGGTATAACTAGCCAATCAAGGGGCAGAAAAACAACAGCTCATAGTGGAGGCAGCAGTTCCATGCAGGCACCAGGAACACCTACTGTAGAAGTTCCTAGGCATGCATGTCCCTCTAATAATAAAGATTCAGGTGACCCATACACTGAAGAGGGACTACTAGATGATTGGCCAAGTGATGATGCAGATGAAAGGTTGTTTCCACAGTTTGGTACAAGGAAGAAGGGCAAGGAGAAAGATGATGAGGGGGAAGATTATGTTCCACCCCCTGAAGGCATGTTTGGTGAGGCGGGTGAAGATGAGAAAGAGGAGGACAATGACATGGGGTACTCTGAAACATCTGATGAGGAAAGACCAGATGTGCAATACAATAGAGATGATCCTTCTTTGAAAGAGGGAACAATATTTTCCAGTGCTTTAGACTGTAGAAATGCCCTTGCAACCTTCTCAATAAAGACTCAAAGTGAATTTTTGATAGACAAGAGTGACAGTACTAGGTTGATAGTGCATTGTGCTTATAAGAGGTGTCAATGGAGGATGCATGCCTCCTTAATGAGACACAGCACACTGTTTCGGGTATTAAATATAGCAACTAACAGTGCATTTGTAGTTAGCAGCATTGATACTGTATTTTGTTTTTTTGTTGCAGCACATAGGTTCTGACATGTTTCTGAACTATCATGAATGCAGGTTAAAGTGAACAAGACTGCTCATACATGTCCCAGTGTGAACAGGAGGAAAAGATTGAGGTCAGCTAAGAGTAGATGGGTTGTTGATGTTGTGAAGACCTGGATTTTAGAGGATTCAGAAGTGGGACCAACAGAATCGCAGAAAAATTTGAAGAAGAAGTATGGTGTCGGTGTCAAAACCGGCGGATCTCGTGTAGGGGGTCCCGAACTGTGTGTCTAGGCGGATGGTAACATGAGACAAGGGACACGATGTTTTTACCCAGGTTCGGGCCCTCTCGATGGAGGTAAAACCCTACTCCTGCTTGATGAATATTGATGATATGGGTAGTACAAGAGTAGATCTACCACGAGATCAGAGAGGCTAAACCCTAGAAGCTAGCCTATGGTATGATTGTTGTTCATCCTACGGACTAAAACCCTTTGGTTTATATAGACACCGGAGAGGGCTAGGGTTACACAGAGTCGGTTACAATGGGAGGAGATCTACATATCCGTATCGCCAAGCTTGCCTTCCACGCCAAGGAAAGTCCCATCCGGACACGGGACAAAGTCTTCAATCTTGTATCTTCATAGTCCAGGAGTCCGGCCAAAGTATATAGTCCGGCCATCCGGACACCCCCTAATCCGGGACTCCCTCAGTAGCCCCCGAACCAGGCTTCAATGACGATGAGTCCGGCGCGCTGATTTGTCTTCGGCATTGCAAGGCGGGTTCCTCTCCAAATTCCATATACCCGTTGAATAACGTCCGGCTTCTGGTGAATGTTGCGCTTCTTGGCTTCTGCGCCCAATTATGGCCATCTTCCACGTGTCAAACGAATGCGAAAAGCCAGGGTATTTTTTTCATTTGCCCCCTAGCTGCATAAAAAGAGCCATCTATAAAAGAGACAGGGATTTAGATCCAAACCACACCATCTTCCCTCCACGAGCATTCATCGGAGCGCTTTCAACAGAGATCCATTCCATCATGGCTAGTCGACGCAACTCCTCCTCTCGCGCCCCCAGCCCTCAGCCTGGAGATTGGGAGAGATGCTCCGTCCCACACAGCGAGCTAGTGGCGCTCCAAGCCAAGAGGTTTCTCCCCCCAGCCTTCATGGTCCCGGTT
Source organism: Triticum dicoccoides (assembly GCF_002162155.2). Taxonomy (NCBI): domain Eukaryota; kingdom Viridiplantae; phylum Streptophyta; class Magnoliopsida; order Poales; family Poaceae; genus Triticum; species Triticum dicoccoides. Next base: position 568,670,528 of record NC_041381.1, on the reverse strand, counting down.
CGAGCCGGGCTTGCGACCTATAATGGTGGAGAGCAAGCGGAGAGCGTCCCTAATCCCTCCAAAGGAGAGCGGGTATGCCTTGTCCCTTATTTGATAAGAGGGCTCGGATTTCCAATTCATCCGTTTCTCCGGGGGCTCTTGGAGTTCTACAGCCTCCAGTTGCACAACCTTACGCCTGCCTCCATATTGCATATTGCGGGCTTCGTAGCCCTTTGCGAGCTGTTTCTGGGCATCGAGGCTCATTTCGCACTGTGGAAGAAGATGTTCTGCCTTATGCCCCGTTCTTATGAGGGGTCGATATATCAAGTGGGTGGAGCCGAACTATGGCGCATCGCCGTGACCAGATATCTATCCGGAACCCCAAAGAAGACGTCCGAAGACTGGCCTTCAGAATGGTTTTATATAGAAGACGTCCCCCTGCCGGACCCTGTTCGGATCGGCCTCCCTAAGTTCAATAATGCTCCTTTGAAGAAGCGCCTAAGCTGGCGCCCACGGAGCCATCAGAAGGAAAATGACAGGGACGTCCTTTACCTGATGAACCGGATAAGGTTGTTAGCTCATTCCGGACTGACCATGATCGAGGTCATGGCCACATGCATTATGCGGGGGGTGCAGCCGCTTCAGTATAGAGGACACCCCATGTGGGATTTCAACGGGGAGGACGACGCCACCCGGTGCGGCCGTAAGGGGCCAGAATCAGCTGCCGCTCTAATAGAGATCTTGTCCGCTTTGTACAAGGGAGAAGAGGAGGAATTCCTCCGCGTCAACCCACGGGGCGGATTTTCTATGTACAATCCTCTGAGCTGGGTTAGCAGATACTTTTAACTTGTCTATCCGTCTCATATTCCCATAGTTAAGTACTTAGTCTGAAAGTTCCAACACAGGAGCTACGCCAGGCTGTAAAGGAGATAAACAGCCCTCCTCCGCAGCCCGAGGACCCGGAACGGTCCCTCGATCCGGACTCCCAAGAGGACCCGGACTTGTTTGTGGAGCTGATTGATGGGGTGTTTCATCAATTGAGTAAGGACAACACCTTAGTGGCCATTACAGCCGATTATCCCGGACTACTTCCAGCCTCAAAGGTAACCGAGACCAAAGTCCCAGTATTTTCAAGAGGATCCATCCGTGCTTATTTTTTATCACCGTATACCAATGGCGTTTTTTGCAGGGGAAGTCCTTGAGGCGGAGGGACGAGCCCGCGGTGGCTAGCTAACAAGGGCCATCGAGGCCCAACGGGCTAAAAAGAAGTGCGGACCGGATCGAGACACCGACGCAATGGTACGGCGTGCAATTTTAATGCCCAGGGTTTATGCCCTCAAGGCATACTAACGCTCATGCTCTCTTCAGGAAGAAGAGCGCCCGCCGGACTATATCCACCGGCCAGGCTTCAAGGCCGGGTCCGGAAGCGGAGGTGAACACGGGGTGCGCACCGAACGCTCCTCCGACAGAGGATGCGGACGGGCTGTCTGCCACCAATTCCGAGGTGGAGAGTGCCATGAACCACAGGCGTCGCCAGACTATTCTTCGTGACGCTTGTTTTTCCCAAGAGGCGTTGGACGCCTTTAATACGGGAGATGCATACCTTTGTGCCGCTAAAAATGGTCTAGCCAGAGCCACAGAGCAGTATGTAAAAGACATACGGGTGAGAAAATTTGATGGTTATATATGTCAGTAGCCCCCGAGACTTGAAACAGTTAGAATAACTAATTTAAGGATCATTTGTTATGCAGGATCTTACAGAAAATAATACCCAACTGTCCCAGGAGCTGGAAGAGTGCAAAGCCCAACTTGAGGCCGCACTAGCCGCAACAGGGAAGGCCAAGGAGACCCCCTCTGGTAATATATGCTTCAAAAGATGAGTATGTTGTGAAGTGCGGCATGTGTGCAATTCTGACAATAACAGTGCAGATGGCGCCGGAGTGGATCCGGACAAGCAGCAACTCTTGCGCCAGTTAAAGGCCGGCGAGAGCATGCTTACGAGGGTGAGGCAAGAGAAGAACAAGCTTCAAGATGCCAACACCCAGCTAGGCGAGGAACTAAAGGATGTTCGTGCTCAGCTGTCGGACTCCGTAAAGGAGAATCAGCGGCTTTGACGCGGCATTTTTAGTAAGTGCTTGAACGAACTTTCGAAAAAAAGTTCGGCGAGGAAATCGATTGACAGAGTTATGTCTGTAGGTATGCTGACAGGTCGGCTTGCGGAGGAAATGCCCGGTTCTACGAGTGATCTTCTTCCCGAGCTATCACAACTGCACGAACGAGTTTGGCAGGTGATGCAAGGCGTCGCCCAGGCCTTGTGGCCATCTGTCTCCATGCCCGAAAGCCTTGGAGAGCTTGCAGAGAAGCTGAAGGGAGCACAGTGGCACTTCCGATTGTGGAAGATATCGGCCTGCCATCAAGGCGCCAGGGAGGCCTGGGCCATGGTGAAGACACGATACATGAAGGCTGACCCAAACCACATGGCCGAGGTCGGACCTGTGGGGCCCGATGGGAAAGAGATCCCTGTCAGTTTAGTGTACGGCCAGGTAGAGTTGGCCGCCAAGTATTCCCAACAGGACTATAAATTGGACAGCCTGTTGGATGGTATTGAAGAAGAATATACCCAGTGAAATTGACTACGTAATTTAAGATGACATGTAAAATGCCTTCTAGCCGGATTGTAGATCATTTGTCATTGCGGACCTTTTCGCTTCAACCTCTGGACCCAATAGTCCGGAGTGTGTCCGAATACCCTCTTGGTTATGTAAGAACCGGAGCATGCGTGGAGACCAGGCGTAGGGGTCATTAGTGCTTTAGCAGACAAGTGCCCAACTAGTTATGTTATATTACATGGTTAGTAAGAAACATCTTCCAGGGAGAATAGTTTTGTTAGGGGTTCCTTTCCCTGGGAGGCATGCCCTAAAGTGCATGTCCAGACTGCGAAAAAAGCAGAAAAGCATCTGGGGGCGGATAAATAAACAAGTGAAAAATCATCTTTTAGTTCACCGACCGAATATTCCCTTAAGAACGCTAGCTTTCGGCTTCACCCAGTCTGAGGTACACATCCGGCTGACCCGGCAGTAACAATCGCAGAGGTGCTCCCTTTACCACCTAGCCGAACAATCGGGAACGTAGGGGTAAGCACAGGAGCCAGGCAACCCAGCTTGGCCAAAACTTAAGTCATATCGATGCATATACTGGTGAACAAAAGGTTCATGCGGAAGTGTGACACATGTGTTGGGCATGAGGCCCGTATATACAATCTTCTGATAAAAAAGCCCCCAGGTATAATGTGCGCGGGTAGCGCGTCAATTGTGTGCGAACAATGTGCAAGCGAGCCCTTAAAGGCTTGTAAGAGAAAAAGAGGGAGAAGGAGAGAAATGTAAGACAGCTAATGTGTAAAAAATAGACAGAGGAAGGAGACGAACACAGTGTCTGGCGCTAGGTGTAGAATCTTCGTAGGCGTGCTGCGTTCCATGGGTTCGGCTCGAGTCGGTTATCCGATGCATTTCGCAGACGATACGCTCCACCAGTCAGGACTTGGTCGATTATGAACGGACCTTCCCATTTGGGCTTGAGTTTGTCCTTTTTCTTGTCCGGCAGGCATAGAACTAATTCGCCAACATTGTAAGTTTTGGCCCGTACTTCTCTGCTTTGATATCTACAAGCCTGCTGTTGATAGAATGCGGAATGGGCTTTTGCCACGTCGCGCTCCTCCTCCAATGCGTCCAAACTGTCCTGTCGATCGAGTTCGGCTTCTCTTTCTTCATACATGCGCATGCGAGGTGAGTCATGAATTATGTCGCAGGGCAGGACTGCCTCTGCGCCGTATACCATAAAGAATGGTGTGAATCCGGTAGTGCGATTCGGCGTGGTTCGCAGCCCCCAGAGTACGGAGTCGAGCTCCTCTACCCACTGCGTGTTAGATTCCTTGAGGGATCGCACTAATCTGGGTTTGATGCCGCTCATGATCAGACCATTTGCTCGCTCGACTTGACCGTTAGTTTGTGGGTGATAGACTGAAGCGTAGTCGAGCTTGATGCCCATGTTTTTGCACCAGAGTTTAACCTCGTCGGCCGTAAAGTTCGTGCTATTATCAGTGATGATGCTATGGGGGACGCCGTAACGGTGTACGACCCCTGATATGAAGTCTATCACCGGTCCGGGTTCGGCCGTCTTAACAGGCTTGGCCTCTATCCATTTGGTGAATTTGTCCACCATGACCAGTAGGTATTTTTGCTTGTGGGTTGCTCCTTTAAGGGGTCCAACCATGTCAAGCCCCCAGACCACAAAGGGCCAGGTGATGGGTATAGTTTGGAGGGCGATGGTGGAATGTGGGTTTGGTTAGCAAATAATTGGCAACCGATGATGGGGTCATATACCTAGGGTAGGGTCATGGACCTGATCTAAGTACCTTACCCAAGGACGCCCTTAGAAGAGGTCGCCTTCCAGTCGACCAACGAGGGACTCACTCGACCGACTTGAAGGACTCGACCGCGAAGACTCACTCGACCACCAGAAGGTCAAGAGGCACTCTGCACTACAACGGCCTGTAATCAAGTAGACTTTATGATAGTAAAGGCACTTTATGTGGGGCGTTACCAGTAACGCCCCAGACTTAACTCACCTTAAACCCTCTCCTACGTGGGCTGGCTGGGGTCCTGGCGCACTCTATATAAGCCACCCCCCTCCACAGGCAGAGGGGTTCGGCACCTTGTAACTCATATACTCATAATCCACTCGACCGCCTCCGGGCTCCGAGACGTAGGGCTGTTACTTCCTCCGAGAAGGGCCTGAACTCGTACATCCCTAGTGTTTCCAACCTCTCCATAGCTAGGACCTTGCCTCTCCATACCTACCCCCCACTCTACTATCAAGCTTAGAACCACGACAGTTGGCGCCCACCGTGGGGCAGGTGTTTTAGCGATTTTGTGGAGAAGTTGCGATTCTTCCGAGTACTTTCATCATGGTGTCTACTGGAGTTTTGGTCGGGGGTCAAGAGATCCGTCTCGGCACTCTCACCTTCATCGCCGACGACTCCGCGTGGCTCCAGGAGGCTCCACTCGACGTTGATGCGCTCCCCGTCCGCGGTGCGACGCATTTTCGCGCATATGTCCGCGGCGTTCTGCTGCGGCAGCCGTCGACCCAGTATCGGTCCGCTCCTCCATCGTCCACCCTCCCGGTCTCCCGCCAGCGCAAGCGCTCAGGCCGGTCGAGGCTTCAGCGGTGGGTGAGGCACGCGGTGGCTCGCCAATCGGCCACCACCCAAGTTGCGGCAATCGAGCCCGACGAATCTCTCTACGGCTTGTTCGATCTGTCGACTGGCTCCGTAGAGACTGCATCCGAGTGCGGTAGCAGTGATCCAGCAGCGGAAATCTTGATGGTTGATGGGCCCCACAGTCCCCCTGGCTTCGCCCGTGATGGTGGAGCAGGTGACGGCGGCGACCCTACACGAGGCTACGAAGAGTACCAGCCCGAGCCACTCGACTCTCTGCAAAGAGAGGAACTTCGCCACAGGAACGAGGATCCCCTGCGTATTCCCATCGCAGGAGAAACCCCCGAGGCTCGTGCCTTGGAGGAGGTGCGTCTGGCCAATTTGGCCGAGCGCACTCGACTGGAGAACCTTCAGCGAGCACTCGACGAGCGCGCGCGGCAACGAGTTCCCGACACCAGTCGACGTCAACTCTTCCCGCCGACTCAGGTATATCGAACCCCAATTCAGAATTTAGCAGCTGCGACCCGTATAGCAGAGTCCATCCAGCCTTCGCAGTCGGAAGCTGGCAGAGGTTTGCTGCAGATCAGGGATCTGCTCCGGGCAGCAGGAGATCAGAATTCAGCCGTGTCTCAGTCGCGCAACAGAATTCACAGTCGATCCGTCACTGTGAATAAGGTTCAGTCGGCTCACAGCCCCAGATCGCCTCCGCGGCGTGAAGGGCGCGAGAATCGGCGAGATCAATATGACGACAGACTCGACCGAGATGATAGGCGTCGAGTGCCCAATTCCCCTCCGAGGGGTGGGTCTTACGCTCCTCGGCAGCCAGATGACAGGCTTCAGTATAGTACAGGGCGTAGGGTTCCAGTCGACCCCAGAGAACCAGGCTTCGACGCGCGATCCATTATCATGCAAGGGTTGGTCGACCGGAACAGAGCCCATCGAGGTGGACTCGACAGAGATGTACCCACAAGCAGTCGAGTGCATGTTTCAGGTCCTGAATGCTTCAGCAGAGCTATCAGAGCCGCAGTTATCCCTCCCAATTTCAGGTTGGCAACAGGAGTCAGCAAGTTCACTGGTGAGTCTAAGCCTGAAACTTGGCTTGAAGACTACCGCGTGGCGGTTCAGATTGGTGGTGGGAACGACGAGGTGGCCATGAAGCACTTGCCCCTCATGCTGGAAGGTTCTGCCAGGGCATGGTTGACTCAATTGCCTCCTAGCAGCATTTACACTTGGGAAGATCTGTCCCGAGTGTTCATCAGAACGTTTGAAGGAACTTGCAAGCGACCAGCTGGATTGACAGAGTTGCAAGTCTGCGTGCAGAAGGCTAATGAGACTCTCAGAGAGTATATTCAGAGGTGGATCACTTTGCACCACACTGTGGAGAATGTGTCTGATCATCAGGTAGTTTGCGCCTTCAAAGATGGTGTCAAGAACAGAGAACTGAGTTTGAAGTTTGGTCGAACCGGTGACATGACCTTGAGTCGGATGATGGAGATTGCTACCAAGTATGCCAACGGCGAAGAAGAAGACCGACTCCGAAGCGGCAAGCACAAGCCGAGTCAGTCGGAAAAAGGAAACACCAGTCGGAAACAGAAGCGGAAGGCTGAACCGGCAGCTCCTGGAGAGGCTCTGGCCGTGACTCAAGGAAAGTTTAAGGGGAAACCAAAAGGATCCTGGAACCCCAAGAAGGTCAAGGATAAAGAAGGGAACGACGTAATGGATATGCCATGTCACATCCATACGAAGAAAGACGAAGAGGGGAATATCATTTACCCAAAGCACACCACTCGCCAATGTCGACTCCTGATCCAGCAGTTTCAGAGAAAACAGTCTAAAGACAAGGAGAAGGAGTCGGACAAGGCCGAAGACAAGGAGGACAGTGAGGAAGGATATCCGCATATCAACTCCACTCTGATGATCTTTGCAGATGTGGAAAGCAGGAGTCGACTGAAAGTGATTAACCGAGAGGTGAACATGGTTGCCCCAGCAAAAGCAAATTATCTGAAATGGTCTCAAACACCCATCACATTCGACCAATCTGATCACCCGACTCATATTGCCACCTCGGGGAGGCAAGCTTTGGTGGTCGATCCAGTTGTCGAAGGCACTCGACTGACTAAGGTGCTGATGGATGGTGGAAGTGGGCTGAATTTGTTGTATGCAGACACACTGAAAGGAATGGGCATTCTGATGTCCCGACTGAGCACTAGTAACATGAGCTTTCATGGAGTTATACCAGGGAAGAAGGCCGAGTCACTCGGCCAAATAGCTTTGGACGTGGTGTTTGGTGATTCGAAGCATTTTCGCAAAGAAAAGCTGACGTTTGAGGTCGTGGATTTTCAGAGTGCATATCATGCCATTTTGGGGAGACCAGCTTACGCGCGGTTCATGGCTCGACCATGCTACGTGTACCTCAAATTGAAGATGCCCGGCCCCAAAGGAGTGATCACTGTCACCGGTGATCGGAAAAAGGCAGAAGAGTGCTTTCAGAAGAGTTCCAAGATTGCCGATTCCCAGGTGACATCGGTCGAGTTCGAAGAATACAAGCAAAACGCAGATCCGAGTGACTTGCCGTGATCAAAGAAACCCACCACAGAGTCTGCATTCCAGTCGTCCGGTGAGACAAAGCCTGTTCACATTCACCCGACCGACCCCGATGCAGCTCCGACCCGCATCTCCACAACACTCGACCCAAAATAGGAAGAAGCGCTCATCCAGTTCCTCCGTGAGAACTGGGACATTTTTGCATGGAAGCCCGCTGACATGCCAGGTGTTCCCAGGGGACTGGCTGAGCACCGCCTAAGAGTCGACTCATCTGCAAAACCAGTCAAAGAGCATCTTCGGTGGTCCGCCGTCCAGAAGAGAAAAGCCATCGGTGAAGAAGTGGCTCGACTGTTGGCGGCCGGATTTATCCGAGAGATATACCACTCCGAGTGGCTCGCTAATGTCGTCATGGTTCCTAAGAAGGACAAGTTGCTCCGAATGTGCATTGATTTCAAGCACATCAACCGGGCCTGCCCGAAAGATCATTTTCCTCTCCCTCGCATAGATCAAATTGTTGACTCGACCGCGGGATGTGAGAGGCTATCTTTTTTAGATGCCTACTCCGGGTACCACCAGATCCGTCTGTACGGACCCAACGAGGTAAAAACAGCTTTCATCACTCCATTCGGGTGCTTCTGTTATATCACCATGCCATTCGGCCTCAAGAATGCCGGAGCCACATTTATGTGAATGATTCAGAAGTGTCTACTCACTCAAATCAGTCGGAATGTGGAAGCATATATGGATGATATTGTTTTCAAATCACGAAAAGGTTCCGACCTGCTCGCTGATCTCGCCGAAACATTTGCCAACCTCAGAAGATATGATATCAAGCTCAATCCATCAAAGTGCACATTTGGAGTTCCTGGTGGCAAGTTACTCGGTTTTCTCGTTTCCGAACGTGGAATCGACGCTAACCCAGAAAAGATTGGCACTATTCTCCGAATGAAACGCCCTGTGCGAGTGCACGATGTCCAGAAGCTTACTGGATGCTTGGCCGCATTAAGTCGATTCATCTCACGACTCGGTGAAAAGGCATTGCCTCTTTACCGACTGATGAAGAAGACAGATAAGTTCGAGTGGACTCCAGAAGCTGATGCAGCGTTTGCCGAGCTCAAAACTCTGCTCTCCACCCAGCCGGTGCTTGCTGCTCCAATCAGCAAAGAGCCTCTGTTGCTCTATATCACAGCCACAGGACAAGTCGTCAGTACTGTGCTAACGGTCGAGCGGGAAGAAGAAGGAAAAGCTCTCAAAGTTCAGCGCCCAGTGTATTATTTGTCTGAAGTCTTGACTCCATCCAAGAAGAGATATCCTCATTATCAGAAGCTTGTGTATGGAATATACATGACCACAAAGAAGGTTGCTCATTATTTCTCTGATCATTCCATCACAGTCGTCAGCGACGCTCCACTATCAGAGATTTTGCGCAACAGAGATGCAACTGGTCGAGTGGCCAAATGGGCGATTGAACTTCTTCCCCTTGATATGAAGTTTGAGGCAAAGAAAGCCATTAAGTCCCAGGCAATAGCAGATTTCCTCGCCGAGTGGATTGAACAGCAGCAGCCGACTGAAGTTCACTCGGAGCATTGGACCATGTTTTTTGATGGCTCTAAGATGTTGAATGGTTCCGGTGCTGGGGTTGTCCTGGTTTCCCCCAGAGAAGATAAGCTCAGATATGTGCTCCAGATTCACTTTGATTCCTCCAACAATGAGGCAGAATATGAGGCCCTCTTATATGGGTTGCGCATGGCCATTTCACTCGGCGTCCGTCGCCTGATGGTCTATGGTGACTCGGATTTAGTGGTCAATCAGGTGATGAAAGAGTGGGACGTGAGAAGCCCAGCCATGACTGGATACTGCAGTGCAGTGGGGAAGCTGGAAAAGAAGTTCGAGGGGTTGGAGCTCCATCATATACCCCGACTGAAAAATCAAGCAGCTGATGATGTAGCAAAGATAGGTTCCAAGAGAGAAGCCATTCCGAGTGGTGTGTTCTTGGAGCATATACACACTCCGTCAGTCAAAGAAGATCCTTTCACCGAAGAAACTCCACAGCCCAAGAGTGCCACAGATCCGACTGAAGTTGAAGTCCCAGCGGTGGTCGACTTGATCATGGAGGTTTTGGTGGTCATTCCCGACTGGACAGTTCCGTATGTCGCATATATCCTGAGAAAAGAGCTTCCGGAGGATGAGGAAGAGGCTCGACAGATCATCCGTCGATCTAAGGCCTTTACCGTAATCAAAGGACAATTATACAGAGAAAGCGTGACTGGAGTTGGTCAGAAGTGCATAACACCGAAAGAAGGTCGACTCATCCTCAATGATATTCACTCGGGGACCTGTGGTCATCATGCGTCCTCTCGGACCATCGTGGCCAAAGCATACCGAGCCGGATTTTACTGGCCAAAGGCGAATGAGATGGCAAAAGAGATAGTGGATAAGTGCGAGGGATGTCAGTTCTACTCGAATATGTCACACAAGCCTGCGTCAGCTCTGAAGACCATCCCACTCGTCTGGCCTTTCGCAGTATGGGGACTGGACATGGTCGGTCCTTTGAGAACAGGACGAAGTGGCTTCACGCATGTACTGGTGGCAGTCGACAAGTTCACCAAGTGGATCGAGGCTAAACCAATCAAGAGCCTTGACACCGGTACTGCTGTTAGCTTCATCAGGGAACTAATATTCAGATATGGAGTCCCGCACAGCATCATTACGGATAATGGGTCGAACTTTGACTCAGAAGAATTCAGAGATTTCTGCAACTCCCAAGGCACACGGGTCGACTACGCTTCAGTCACCCATCCGCAGTCGAATGGACAAGCAGAGCGAGCTAATGGACTGATTCTTAAGGGATTGAAGCCTCGACTGATGCGTGATCTCAAACACGCGGCTGGAGCCTGGGTAGACGAACTTCCCTCAGTGCTTTGGGGGCTGCGGACCACACCTAATCGGTCGACCGGAAGAACTCCATTCTTCTTGGTCTACGGAGCTGAAGCAGTCTTGCCGAGTGATCTTCTCCACAATGCTCCTCGAGTTGAAATCTACAACGAAGCAGAGGTTGAACAGGCGCGGCAGGACGGAGTCGACCTTTTAGAAGAAGAAAGGGAGATGGCTCTGATCCGCTCGACCATCTACCAACAAGATTTGCGTCGTTTCCACGCCAGAAATGTGAGAGGTCGAGCCTTCCAGGAAGGGGATTTAGTTCTCCGAGTGGATCAGCACAAACCACACAAGCTTGCTCCTTCTTGGGAAGGCCCCTTCATCGTCACCAAGGTTCTCCACAACGGGGCGTACCGTATTTACAACGTCGAGCATAATATCGACGAGCCCCGAGCTTGGAACGCGGAACTACTCCGCCCATTTTACACTTAAGTTTTATCACTCGGATGAGTTGCAATAAAGTACTTCTGTAGTTCATGGACCTCAAAATAATAGTGTCATAGTTCCTCCATAATTTCTGTCACTTTTTATTTTTGTCCAATAAAATTCCCCCTCAGTGGGTGACTTAGCTGCGAATCCGTTTCGCCTAAGTTTGTAAAAATCCTACCGAGTGGTGAGCCAGACTCCCACTCGGAGGCTTAGCTGCGAATCCGTTTCGCCTAAGTTATCAAAATCCTACCGAGTGGTAAGCCAGCCTTCCACTCGGAGGCTTAGCTGCAGTCCAAGGACTCGCCTAAGTTATCAAAATCCTACCGAGTGAAGAGCAACCCTCTCACTCGGGGGCTTAGTTGCAGCCCTGTGCTCGCCTAAGTTATAAAAATCCTACCGAGTGTAGAGCAACCCTCTCACTCGGGGGCTTAGCTGCAGTCCAAGCACTCGCCTAAGTTATCAAAATCCCACCGAGTGAAGAGCAACCCTCTCACTCGGGGGCTTAGCTGCAGTCCAAGCACTCGCCTAAGTTATCAAAATCCTACCGAGTGGTAAGCCGGACTTTCACTCGGAGGCTTAGCTGCAGCCCTATGCTCGCCTAAGTTATAAAAATCCTGCCGAGTGAAGAGTAAACCTCTCACTCGGGGGCTTAGCTGCAGCCCAGTGCTCGCCTAAGTGGACTGAAGAATAAGTCGATCGCAGTAAAGGCGCCTTGCTTTGAACCTGCAAAAGACATTTCGAGCCAAAGGCAATCGTATTCAAGCACCAAATTCAAGTTTGAATCGATATCTAAAGGAACCGAGAGTGCTCAGGCGTTAAGCCTGTTAAGGTTTATCGGTTACAATTCCACTCGGCATACCGAGGCAAATTTAAAGCGTCGAGCCAGAAGAAGTTTTTTACCCCTCCTGTGGAGGGCTGGAAGGAGCAACAAATTCATCAAGGTCAATTCCGTCGGCGATCCGAGTGGCAGCTGCAAGGAAAGTTTCCATAAAGGACCTGAAGTCGTGCTTCTTGGTGTTGGCCACCCGAAGAGCCGCCAGCTTCTCTTCTCGCGCATCTTTATAGTGGACTCGGGCCAGACACAGAGCAACATCCGCACCACACCGAGCCGAGGACTTCTTCCATTCCTGCACTCGACCAGGGATCGTGTTCAAGCGGGCCATTAGCGACTCAAGGTCATTCTGAAGTGTCTCCTCAGGCCAGAGCGTCGAGTCGATGCGAGATGTGGCGGCCTTCAGCCTTGCGAGATAGTCCACGACAGCTGCAACACGAGACTCCAGTCGGAAAACATCCATGGCAACTTCATCGTTCACCGGAGAATTGACGGGGTCGAGGTTTGGCTCCAGTCGACTAGTTTCTTCTTCAAAGTTTTGGCAAAATTCTGCAAGGATGATCACTGAGTCGAGGGGATGGTCGAATGGAAAAACCACGATTGGAAATGTTTGCCGAGCATAGAGGCTTACCTTCAAGCATAAGAAACAACTTCTTGGCAAGACTACTCAGAAAGGCCTCCAGATCAGTTTTCTTCCCAGTCAATTTGCTGACTTGGTCGGTCAGGGCAGCTTTATCAGCCTTCAGTCGACTGACCTCCTTGTTGGCGATCCCTAGAGCAGCTTTGAGATTGGTATTGTCTTGTTCAAGCTTGGTGACTGAAGCTAACTTCTCGTCAGCAAGCTTGATCTTCTCAGCGAGTTCGAGGTCTTTCTTCTGTTGGGCCTCCCTTACCTTACCTGCAAGTTACAGCAAGGTCAGATTTTGAAACAAGCAAGGGGAAAAGCAGTCGTCAAGGTCTCACCAAACATACCTTCGGTCTCCTCCTTTGCCTTCGTCAGCTTCTCTTGAACCAGCTTCAAGCTCAGCTCGAGTTGAGTGTGCTTGTTTTCCAGCTCAGAGTAACGAGCCACAAGATCACAGGAGTTCTGCGAAGAACCAATCGACTAAATGTCAAATATAATTCACTTCCGAGTGAAAAAGGGAAAAAACACACGTTTCTAAGACTACAGCCGAATACAAGCATTCGACCGTAGTCTCGGGGACTACACCCAGTGGGTGCACTCAGCGTGCCCCCACTAATCCTGTTGAAGACAAAGTCGACCAGTCGACCTCAAAAAAAAAACGAGATGTATTCTTTAAGACTGTGATCAACTGCAAGCAGTCGACCACAGTCTCGGGGACTACACCCAGTGGGTGCACTCAGCGTGCCCCCACCGGTTTGTGAAATCCAGTCGACATAGTCGACTGACAGAAAAATTGACATCATAAAGCCTAAGGCCGACTGCCAGCAGTCGACCTTAGCCTTGGGGACTACACCCAGTGGGTGCACTCAGCGTGCCCCCGCTAACACGGAGTTTATTCGACACACCCAGTGGGTGACTACTATAAATTTCGGAAAGGAAAAGTTTTTGGTAGCATATCCAACAGAACAAACAGTGGTCGACTGACCTGGACATTGCTTTGGAGGGCAGAACTGGCGTCATAAGCCGCCTGGCTCGCATCCCGGATGGTCTTCAGCTGCTCCATCATGATTCCCGCCTGGCGTATCGCCTCCTTCGCTGCGCCAGCTTGGTCCTCTGGGACGTGGTGCGTCGTGAAGAGGGAGGGCTGCTGAGCACTCGTCAATGGATCTGCGAAGGACACCGTGTGTCGAGTGGTGTTCTCTTCCTCCACAGTCAGAATCTCAGGCGCCGTCACATACTGAGGCACCTTACTGGCGGACACTTTCCGACTCCTCCTGCGCTTCAGCAGCTCTTCATCCTCATCATCATCAGGGAGATTGATAACAGTATTGGGTGGAGCTACGGAGAAGAATCAGGATCAGAGATCATGAGTCAGTCGACATCAAGATCAGAGATCGCGAGTCAGTCGACTAAGAACGGCGTTAAGAATACAGTACCTGGGTTCGAAGTTGCTGCGTCCTCCATCTCGTGGTCATCAGCCCGGGCCGAGGTTTCAGAAGTAGCAGCACTGCAACTCCAAAGGATCAGTCGATTAACTTCAGCGTCGACAAGAGACAAAGTTCACACAAAATAAGAAAATATGAGCAGCACGGTTACCCTGATATGGTGGGGATGGACACCTTCATCTTCGGCAGGAGCTTGATCGGCTTCGACGAGGCCGCCCTGGGCTGCTTCGGCGCCTTTTCAGTCGGCACCGGAGAGGTGGTCCGAGGGCGCTTGGTCGACTGAGTGGCGGTCGCAACCCCCTTACCACGTTCGGTCGAAGGGTCGTGGGCAAGTTTCGACCGCCTTTCTGAGCGCGGTGGTACGACCTCCTCCTCCTCTTCTTCCTCGTCCTCGACGTCATCTTCATCACCGTCATCATCATCATCGTCGTCATCATCCTCTGCAACATCCGAGTCCCATTCCTCCTCTTCCTGGCTCTCGCCCCCGCTCGCCTCGCCCTCCTCAGTCGAAGCTTGTGCCCCATTGGGCATCGAGTACAGCTCGGTGAGGGCCTAGCAGATGTCCAGACAAGGATCAGTCGACCAGTCGGCAGGGTAAACAGAAATGAATGCGACAAGAGCGCAGTGGAGAGCAGGGCAAGTGAACCTTGTTTGGATCGCTGTTGTGGTCGAGTGGAGGAATCCTTCTGGCTCCGCGTGGGTTATCCTTGTTTCCGGTAACGGCTACCATCCATCTTTCCAGAGTGACGTCGTCGACTGCTTCTGGATGGACTCTAGTCTCGTCTTCGGTCCCACGGTACAACCACATGCAGTGGCTCCGGAATTGAAGGGGCTGGATGCGACGCCTGAGGAAGACCTCCAGGAGGTCCATGCCAGTCACTCCCTCCCGAACCAACTGCACCACGCGCTCCATCAACATCTTCACGTCAGCTTTCTCCTCCGGAATCAGCTTCAGAGGGGAGGGCTTGTTCACTCGGTCCATGGTAAACGGAGGGAGTCCACTCGACTGCCCTGGCGTCGACTGGACCTGGCAGTAGAACCAAGTCGACTGCCAGCCTCTGACGGACTCGGGAAAGGTCATGGGTGGGAAGGTGCTCTTATTCCTCACCTGGATCCCCAGACCCCCACACATTTGGACGACTCAGGTTCTCTCATCACCTGGGCTCGCCTTCTTCACGGTCTAAGATCGACACGTGAATATATGCTTGAACAAACCCCAGTGCGGTCGACAGCCCAGGAAACCCTCACACATGGACACGAACGCGGCAAGATAGGCAATAGAGTTTGGGGTAAAGTGGTGGAGCTGCGCCCCAAAGAAATTCAAGAAGCCACGGAAGAAAACACTCGGCGGCAAGGAAAATCCACGATCAACATGGGTGGCCAAGAGCACACACTCACCCTCTTCTGGCTGGGGCTGCCACTCCTTCCCCGGAAGCCTCGCAGCTCCATGAGGGATCAAGCCCTCGTTGGCCATGTCGAGGAGGTCATTCTCGGTGATGGTCGATTGGATCCAGTCTCCTTGGACCCAGCCCTTCGGCAGGCGGGATCTGGACGAGGACCCGCCGCGGCTGGTGGATCTCCCCTTTGCCTTCTCCGTCGCCGACGCCTTCTTCGCACGTTCCAGCGCCGCCGTCTTATCCTTGGCCATGGTTGCCGGCGAGATGCGCGTGGGGAAGTTGTGCAGGGGCGAGAGCGAGCGCGCTGGACGGGGACGAAGGGAGCGGAGAGGGAGAGAGAGAATGACTGAGGCGCAGTACAGAAATCCTCGCCGGGCGCATTTATAAGGTCCCTTCCGAGTGGCTGACAGGTGGGCCCGGTCGATCTAATCATATCAGGAACAGTTGTGCAGACGGGATACGTGGCGAAGAAAGCGGCGTGGAGATCGAGGCGTCTATGCCCCGTCCCCTCCGAACGCCGCGGTCCGCTCCGCTTCGCGCGCGTCCCCAAATTTCGCATCCCGCGGAATCCGCGAACGGCAGATCGGTCTGTCAGACGTGGGGTTTCCCGCGATCCGTCGCTCGGAGACCGTCGAAGCCCGAAAAATCACTCGACCAAAGAAGAGAATGGATCGAGTCGACCGAAGACAAGTTGCTCACTATCGACGAAGAAATTCTTTGGCCCAGAACAACGCACGACCAGTGTGCAAAGGTTAATCGGAAACGACATCAACTCCTTCCTCACTCGAAGCCTCAATCCATTCGGGGGCTAATGATGGGGTCATATACCTAGGGTAGGGTCATGGACCTGATCTAAGTACCTTACCCAAGGACGCCCTTAGAAGAGGTCGCCTTCCAGTCGACCAACGAGGGACTCACTCGACCGACTTGAAGGACTCGACCGCGAAGACTCACTCGACCACCAGAAGGTCAAGAGGCACTCTGCACTGCAACGGCCTGTAATCAAGTAGACTTTATGATAGTAAAGGCACTTTATGTGGGGCGTTACCAGTAACGCCCCAGACTTAACTCACCTTAAACTCTCTCCTACGTGGGCTGGCTAGGGTCCTGGCGCACTCTATATAAGCCACCCCCCTCCACAGGCAGAGGGGTTCGGCACCTTGTAACTCATATACTCATAATCCACTCGACCGCCTCCGGGCTCCGAGACGTAGGGCTGTTACTTCCTCCGAGAAGGGCCTGAACTCGTACATCCCTGGTGTTTACAACCTCTCCATAGCTAGGACCTTGCCTCTCCATACCTACCCCCACTCTACTGTCAAGCTTAGAACCACGACAACCGACGCATCATTGGACTAAGTCCTGAGCATCTGCCCGGGCCGTCGGCCAGTAAAATCCAGTACGGAAGGCCTTGCTTACAAGGGCCCGGGCTGCGGCGTGGTGCCCGCTGAGTCCGGCATGAATTTCAGCCAGAAGGTTCCGCCCTTCCTCTTTGGAGATACACCTTTGAAGGACTCCGGTGGTGCTTTTCTTATAAAGCTCTCCTTCATGGACTTTATAGGCTTTAGATCGCCGCACTATCCATCGTGCCTCGTTTTGGTCCTCGGGGAGTTCCTGCCTAGTTAAGTAGGCTAAGAATGGTTCTGTCCACGGGGCAATGACTGCCATTATTACGTGGGCTGAGGATGTTACTTTGTTGGCAGAGCCTCCCGTTGTGTCAGAATGTTCGTTGTCAGGTGGTGCGGCAGGGTCCGGGTTGTTATATTCGGATTCCCCTTCCCATTGTACGGATGGCTTGAATAGCCTCTCCAAGAAAATGTTGGGGGGGACTGCATCGCGCTTTGCGCCGATGCGTGCCAAGACGTCTGCTGCCTGATTGTTTTCCCGGGCTATATGGTGAAATTCGAGG
This sequence comes from Triticum dicoccoides, assembly GCF_002162155.2. Lineage (NCBI taxonomy): Eukaryota > Viridiplantae > Streptophyta > Magnoliopsida > Poales > Poaceae > Triticum > Triticum dicoccoides. The sequence continues at coordinate 568,653,219 of NC_041381.1, read as the reverse complement.
CCCTCGAACCGAGCTGACATTTTTAGGATGGCGTTGCAATAAGTTGCCATTTTCGGATCCTTGGCATCAAAATCTCCATTTATTTGAGATATCGCGAGGTTCGAATCCCCGCGCACCTCTAGGCGTTGGATGCCCATGGAGACTGCCATCCGGAGACCATGTAGAAGGGCCTCGTATTCGGCTGCATTGTTAGAGTCCGTATACATTATCTGGAGTACATATTGAACTGTATCTCCTGTTGGGGACGTCAGAACGACGCCAGCCCCCAGACCTGCTAACATTTTGGAGCCGTCGAAGTGCATGATCCAGTTGGAATATGTGCCATACTCTTTAGGGAGTTCGGCTTCAGTCCATTCGGCGACAAAGTCGGCCAAAACTTGCGACTTTATAGCTCGCCATGGCTTATAGGTGATGTCGAACAGGAGGAGCTCAATGGCCCATTTGGCAATCCGGCCCGTCACGTCGCGGTTGTTTATAATGTCGTTAAGAGGTACTTCGGAGGCTATTGTTATTAAACACTCTTGAAAGTAGTGGCATAGCTTCCGGGATGCCATGAACACCGCGTACGCTATGTTTTGATAATGCGGGTACCGTGACATGCATGGAGTGAGGACAGCAGACACGTAGTAAACTGGTTTTTGAAGGGGGAATTTGTGTCCGTCCGTTTCTCGTTCAACGATGAGCACTGCGCTTACAACTTGATGAGTTGCCGCAATGTATAATAGCATTGGTTCGCCAATGTTGGGCGCGGCCAGGACCGGATTTGTTGCCAATATGGCTTTTATTTCTTCGAGTCCGGCCATGGAGGCATCCATCCACTCCAAGTGTTCGGTGCGCCGGAGGAGGCAATAAAGGGGTAATGCCTTTTCTCCTAAGCGGGAGATGAAGCGGCTTAGAGCTGCCACGCATCCAGTCAATTTTTGTATTTGCTTGAGGTCATTTGGAATATCCAATTGTGATAGAGCTCGGATCTTGGCTGGGTTTGCTTCGATTCCTCTACCGGATACAATGAAGCTCAGGAGCTTTCCGGATGGCACGCCGAAAACGCATTTTTCCGGGTTAAGCTTGATGTCATATGTTTGGAGGTTATCGAATGTGAGCCTCAAGTCGTCTACTAGAGTTTCGACATGTTTGGTTTTGACGACCACATCATCTACGTATGCTTCAACTGTTTTGCCAATCTGGTTTGCCAGACATGTCTGAATCATGCGCTGATATGTTGCGCCGGTGTTTTTGAGCCCGAAGGGCATTGTGTTGAAGCAGAATGGGCCGTATGGGGTGATGAATGCCGTTGCGGCTTGGTCTGGCTCTGCCATCTTAATTTGATGGTAGCCGGAGTATGCGTCGAGGAAACACAATGAATCGTGTCCTGCGGTAGCTTCGATGATTTGATTGATGCGGGGGAGGGGGAAGGGATCTTTTGGGCAAGCCTTGTGGAGGTCCTTGAAATCGACGCACAGGCGCCAGGATTTGTCCTTCTTTGGTACCATCACCAGGTTTGCTAGCCAGTCCGGATGTTTTATATCTCTGATGAATCCGGCCTCCAGCAGTTTGGCTAGCTCCTCTCCCATGGCTTGTCTCTTAGGTTCAGAGAAACGCCGAAGAGCCTGCTTAACAGGCTTGAATCCTTTTAGGATGTTTAGGCTGTACTCGGCCAGCCTGCGTGGGATTCCTGGCATGTCTGAAGGGTGCCAGGCAAAAATGTCCCAATTCCCGCGTAGGAATTCTCGTAGTGCGGCGTCTACATCAGGGTTTAAGTGCACCCCAATGGAGGCCGTTTTTGTAGGGTCCGTTGGATGGACTTGGAATTTGACTATTTCGTCCGCCGGTTTAAAGGAGGTGGACTTGGATCTTTTATTGAGTATCACGTTGTCCCTGTTCACCATGGAGCGCAACGCAGTCAGTTCTTCGGCCGCTAGGGCTTCAGATAGTGCCTCAAGGGCCAGTGCGGCTGTCTTGTTTTCGGCGCGGAGTGCTATGTCCGTGTCACTAGCAAGAGTGATGATTCCGTTGGGTCCGGGCATTTTGAGCTTCATGTACCTGTAATGGGGTATAGCTTGAAAAATTGTGAATGCCTCTCACCCTAGCAGAGCGTGGTATCCGCTGCTGAACGGGGCCACTTGAAATGTGACCTCCTCGGACCTGTAATTATCCGGCGTGCCAAACACCACATCCAGTGTGATTTTTCCTGTACAGCACACTTCCCGACTGGGAATTATTCCTCTAAAGGTTGTGTTGCTTCGCTCAATGCGGCTCCAGTCTATTTCCATTTTTCGAAGGGTTTCCTCGTAAATGAGGTTCAATCCGCTGCCACCGTCCATGAGTACCTTGGTAAGTCGAAAGCCGTCCACTATTGGACTGAGGACCAATGCCGCTGGTGCTCGGGCTGTTCGGAACTTAGGTTCATCACTGGCATTAAAGGTAATAGTCGTGTCACTCCATGGGTTTATTGTTGCTACCTGGTAGACTTCGGTAAGGCTGCGGAGTGTTTGTTTCCGCATATTGTTTGATGCGAAAGTCTCGAAGACTGTTGATACCGTACTGGTATTCCTGGGCTGGTGCTCTGCGGATTCTGGGGTTAGAAGCTCCTCGCCACTTCTGGCCACCTGCCGGAGTATCCAACATGCCCTAAGGCTATGATTTGCCGTGGCGCCCTCTGTACTATGAATTTTACAGGGTCCATTGAGCCATCCCTCCAGTATGGTTCCGTACCCTGCAGAGGGTTTTTGCTTTTTGTTGTTTGGCCCAGGTGCCTGACGATAATGCGCCCTTTTATTTCGAACTGGGTTGTATTCAGGGCCGGATTGTCCCAGAATTTTATTTCGGCTTTCCGAACGCTTTCCGTCGCACAGTACTTTCATACTATGGATGCTAGGTCAGTGAAGCGTGTAATTTCACGGCGACTTATGGCGTTGAGGATTCCGATGTCCGTACAATTATTGCAGAAGAATGAAATTGCATCCTCCTCGCGGCAGTCCTCTATCCTGTTCATAACCAGGAGGAATCTGGCCCAGTAATGGTGTACTGTTTCTGTGGGCTCTTGCCGAATTTGGGATAGATCCCTTATATCTGGGCGGGCGGGTGGATTTAAATCCGGAACCTCGCCCGGTCTGAGACTCGGGGGCCAAGGAGTTTCTGAACTCGAAAGCTTGGGTTCTTGGATGTTGTCCAATGAATTTAGCCTGCTGTCTGACTTTAGGTTCAGGGTTTGAGTGACGTCCTCCCCTCCTCGGGTATCCGGTTTGGAGGAATCGGGAATCCGGACATGACTAGTCCTTAAGATGGGTGAAGATTTGCCGCGTTGTTCCTCCACCACTGCGATGTGGTGGGTGACCTGGGGACAGTTGATCTCTCTCGGATCGGGTTTAAGCCCAATCTGATCGTAGTTTGTAGCGACTCCCAGGGCGGCGATGTGATCCAAGAGCTCGTTTAAGGAAGAGAGCTCCATCGGATCTAACTGCTCGGCAAGTTCCGAGTTGACGTGGAGATTGCTTTCGATGACCCGAGAAGTCATCGTCGACGCGGCGGCCGAACAGGCTGTCATAAGAAAACCGCCTAGCTGGAGAGTTTGGCCGATAGCCAAAGCTCCTTTAGCAACAGCGCCGTCTTTAAAGGCGGGATGCGGCATCCTTCCTGATGGCGACGGCACAGTGCAACTCTCAATGAAAGCACCAATGTCGGTGTCAAAACCGGCAGATCTCGGGTAGGGGGTCCCGAACTGTGCGTCTAGGCAGATGGTAATAGGAGACAAGGGACACGATGTTTTTACCCAGGTTCGGGCCCTCTCGATGGAGGTAAAACCCTACTCCTGCTTGATTAACATTGATGATATGGGTAGTACAAGAGTAGATCTACCACGAGATCAGAGTGGCTAAACCCTAGAAGCTAGCCTATGGTATGATTGTTGTTCGTCCTACGGACTAAAACCCTCCGGTTTATATAGACACCGGAGAGGGCTAGGGTTACACAGAGTCGGTTACAATGGGATGAGATCTACATATCCGTATCGCCAAGCTTGCCTTCCATGCCAAGGAAAGTCCCATCCGGACACGGGATGAAGTCTTCAATCTTGTATCTTCATAGTCCAGGAGTCCGGCCAAAGTATATAGTCCGGCCATCCGGACACCCCCTAATCCGGGACTCCCTCATATGGCTTGGCAGTTCCATATATGAGAGTATTCTATGGGAAGCAAATGGCACTTGACAATATCTATGGTAAGTGGGTTGACTCTTTTCAGTTATTGTATACCTTCAAGGCAGAAGTGGAGAAAGCATCTTCTGGCAGTGTAGTTAGCATTGATAAACACACTGTACAGTACAAACTGAATGGGCAGAGTAGACAGAAAGAGTGATTTAGAAGAGTATTTGTTTCTTTCAAAGCATGTTGGCAAGGGTTTTTGAATGGGTGTAGGCCTTATCTGCAGTAGATGCCACTGCATTGAATGGCAGATTTAGAGGGCAACTAGTTAGTGCATGTGCAATGGATGCTTGCAACTGGATCTTCCCAGTTGCATATGGAGTTGTAGAGGGTGAAAATATAGAGAGTTGGACTTGGTTTTTCCAGAACTTAAGAGAGCTTATAGGACACCCACCAGGTCTTGTTATCCACACTGATGCATGCAAAGGCCTGGAGACTGGAGTGGAAGCTGTGTTCCCAGGTGTGCAGCACAGAGAATGCATGAGGCATTTGGCTACAAATTTCACAAAAAAGTTTAGAGGAAAATTCTTTGATGAAAATTTATGGCCCTTCTCATTGACATACAGCATAAAGAAACACAACTACCATCTTAGGCAGTTGCACAGTAAGGCTGGTGTGAAAGAGTACTTAGAGGAGCATCACACCAAGCTATGGGCAAGGTCACTGTTCAATGAAGTGTGCAAAATAGATTTTGTTAATAACAATCTAGCTAAGTCCTTCAATTCAAAGATTAGAAAATGGAAGGGTGTACACATTATGGACTTGCTAGAGAACATAAGACAAATTATAATGGAAAAGTTTGATCTCAGACAGCAGATTGCAGCTGCTACATTCATTGGCCACATCATAATCCCCAAAGTCATGAAAATGCTTCATGCAAAATCTAAGGACCTTGATATGGAGATAGTGAAAAGAAGCACATATGAGGCAGAGATCACAACAGTTGACAAGGAAAAGAGAGAGTGGAGATATCCAGTAAATTTGGAAACTAGGAATTGCAGTTGTAGAAAGTGGTAGTTAACTGGACAACCTTGCATACATGCTTTGTATTTTATTACTTCAATAAGAGGCCCAGTAAGTGAGATTGATCAGTATGTATATGAGTACTTTTCTGTTGCTAGGTTCAATGCTACTTATGCTGAAAATTTGCCTGCAATGGCGGGCAAACAACAGTGGGATGTGGTGGACCCTGGGTTTAAATTGTCTGCTCCATTGCAAAACAGGGCCCCTGGTAGACCTAGGAAGACAAGAATTAGGGCAAAATCTGAGGGAAAAGGACTTGGAGGAAGGAGAAAGAAATGTGGCAGGTGTGGGAGGCTTGGGCATCGTGCCACTCACTACAAGGAATCCATTGACCCAGCTTTTGGGGAAGAAGAGCACTGGGGGGCTGAAAATGCAGCAGATGAACCTTTAGATGCTAAAACTGATGCTGAAAATGCTACAGAGGTGGAAACTGATACTGAAAATGCTACATAGGTGGAAACTGATGCTGAAAATGCTACAGAGGTGGAAGCTGATGCTGAAAATGCTAAAGAGGTTGAACTTGATGCTGCCATTGCTACAGATGCACCAATAGTGTCATCAGCTGTAAGGTGAAATTGCTACAGATGTTCTCATTTCAATGTTTGCATCATTTAATGTTCTCTTTTTTTCCTTCATTTAATGTTCTCATTTCAATTGTAGCCCAAGAAAGAACTACAAAAAGGCAGCTGACAGAGGAATGTCACCAGCCAAGAAGAGGCTCAAGTATGCACTAGATCCTACAGTAGGATCTGTAACTGGAAGCAACCAGCTAAGCAAAGAAATGAGCAAAACTGTCACCACAAGGAGGAGTTCAAGGCTCTTAACTAACCCTGCTTGCAACACCAGGAGCAAGAAGATGAAAGATCTGTGAACTTGTTAGCTGCTATGTTAAGTGTGTTGTTTTTGTTGTTTAAGAACTATTTGTGAACTTGTTAGCTGTTATCTTAAGTGTGATGCTGAAATTATGAACTTATGTAATGCTAAACTTGTCAGATGCTATCTTGAATGTGCAATGCTATTATGAACTTATGTTATTTGTGAGATGCTATCTTGTGAGCTCCTACTTTTAAAAAATTTGTGAGCTGCTACTTTTAACACAACAGATCATTTGGTCAGCTGCTAGTTTCATTTGAGCTGCTACTTTCAAAATACCAAGCAAGATTCTTCAGTCATTTCCAAATAGAAATATCACATCATTCCCAAATCACAACATTGTTCCGGGATAATACATTCCCAAACTAAGCTCCATCAAAGCATACACTACAAACAGAAATCCATTTAGTATGGATTATTAGACCACCCAGAGACAAATGTGGCCAACATGCTAATACCAAGAACTATGGTAAATCCCCAGGCTTGCATAACCTCGTTCCTCTTCTTCATCTTCAGCTTCAGTTTCTTGTTCTTCTCGGTTAGATACATCACCCTCCTCTCTAAATAATGAGCTTTTAGCCAGCTCTTCTCCAATCCTGCATGAAGCTCCTCAAATGCACGACCAACACGTTCGGTCGATGGTGGGTCAATCCAGACAACACAGTCACATTCATCAGGAAGCTGCAAAATCAATGATCGAATTAGAAAGAGGAGAAAGAGCAGAATCAAGTCAAGCATTCAAAAGCAAAAACACTTACACCAAGAGGGCAGCCGAGAAACCTTCTGCCGGAGCTTGCTCCTCCCCACGCGACGCGACGAGCAGGAATAAGCCCGTGGCCAGGGCACCGCCGCGACGACCGAACCTCAAGGCCACAGAATGTCAGATCGGGCATGTAGAACTCCGATTGAAACTGAACTATCCCGACGCCATCAACCTATCAGCAAAGGGCAACCCAAATTGATGAACCCTAATTCCACAATATCGCCCAAATCGACCCAGAAACTTACATTGGCGGCCACCGACGAGGTCGTAGAAGACATGCCCGCCGTGCCCGACGTACCCATCGCTCACCACGCCATGCCCGACCTGCCCCTCTCTCTTCGACAACGGCGGAAACACCCGATCCCGTTCTTGCTCAAAAATGCCCCTGTCGTCGCGAGGAAGAAGAAAGAGGGGAGAGAGAGTGAACCGGTTAGTTGGAAGGAAGGAGGGGCAGAAATGTCTAAGAAATGGAACGTTAGCGGTCAAACAGCCTTGACTGGACGGAAATGGCTCGGAGGGGCATTTCTATAAGGGCACATGACGGTGGAGGGGCATTTTTTAGCAGGCTTTGGAATTAGGGGTATATCTGATTAGGTGGTTCGAGTTAGGGACAAAAATGCAAATGGCCCAAGAATAATTGATGGGCTCCCTTTTTATATTAGATCATACTCGGTGAATCTTTGTGTATCCAAGTCAGATAATCATCAGAATTTCAACTAATAGGAAGTAGACAATATTAATTGTACGTTTTTTGACAAAGAATGGGTTCTATTGACTCAAAATGGAGCACCGGGAGGATACAAACACAGTGAGTACACTTGCAAATAGCAAAGGCACGTAATACCAAAGCTATGCATAGGCAACAAAAAAAAACCTCAATGTGAGTGGCGTTCAATCACCACCGTCATCGGATCCAACCATCCGAGGCTAGAATATAGGTTTTCATCCTGAAGATCCAGTCCAAGCATATCCGAGCAATGCCTTCAACAAGGTAGCGACGCAAGAACATTGACATTGTGAGGTATAACCAACGTAGTTTAGACCTAGACTTTCACCCTCGAGCTTGAGATTGGGTCCTCTAGTAGCACCACCAACAACTTCACTTATGTTTTGCCTCCATCACTTTTCCGTGATCCTAGCAGCTACATGTAGTGTGAACCGCCGCCATTGTGCAAACATTCCTCTGTGTCAAGTTATCGTCCATAGTTTGTATCTCCACGCCAAAATCAACCACCAGATCTGGGAGGAGAAACCCTCACGAAGACCTTTTGGTGACCACCTGATGGAGCTTCTTCAAGGATAGATCCTGGCTATGAAGGCGCCTAAAGCCGGGAAGAAGACACTCCTTAAGTGTTCCACGGCCATGGGCCGAACCAACAACGCCTCCAGGCCAAACCACCCCTCCGGAAGGTGTGCCTCCACACTACCATTGGGGAGAGCAGGGACGTCAGCCAACCATGTGAGGAAGCATGAGGTGCTGCCGCCGGGCCAGATCAAATACTCTAGATCGGTGCTGGCCATGGCAGCAAGACTCAAGACGAGGCAAGGAATCGCTAGTCCAACCCGGCCCGACTGCCGCATACAACCCTCACTTCTATGTCGTGCAGTGGCCGATGCTAAGGCTGCTTGGTGTGAGTAAGTCGATCTCACAACTCCTGATGTAGATGTGCACCAGAGTGGCATGTCTTTCTACATGATCTAGGGGAGTATGGGACGCCATCACTGCACTCACTGGCAGCGGCGACAAGAAGGAGTGGCGGACTATGGGTGACCGGCGGCTACGCCTTAAGACGCCCCTGTGTCGCCCACGAGCGACATGGGAGTGAGATCCTATTATGTCGGAAGGGAGTTGCAGTGTTATTAGGCGTGCATGTATTAGCTTTCATAATCAATAGATCTTTATAGTCACGTTCTATATATCATAATTGATATACCTTCATAACATTCAAATTTATATATCTACACTCAAATGTCATGTACATTGTAAATCATAATTTTATGAAGAATTCTATTTCATTGAAATGGTTACCCTGATACTAGTTGTACCCTCAGGAATTAAGTAATTAGACAAGCGGTTGTTGAGGTGGTAATATCATGAAAAACACCACACTACACTATACACAATAGAATCAAGTGCCAAAGTTGTTCCCATCAATTTGTTATTTGATTGGAGCTTCACAAGTATGTGTAATGATGCAAATTAAATTGACCTCCTTGCTAAGATAATTTATATCAAGGGAAAGCAATGGCGAAGCTAAATGAGTTCATGATAGCATTATAGCATCCGGACAATAATTGGTGGACCCTCCTTTTATTTTAGACCACACTAAGTTAATCTTTGTGTATCTAACTCAACAAAACATTAGAATTTCAGCTAATTAGATACTTAATAATAATAATTTTATGCAGTAAGATGATAATAGGTAGATCTTCATACTTGTGTTTAACAAATCATAACCTATAGACCTTCATAACCTAATAATTGTGTATATCTACACGTGAACATCATGTCCACTGTTAATGATATTTATAACTACACCTAGATTACATGCGACACCATATAGTTATATAAAGAATTTCCGTTCATTAAAATTTCTAGCTCTGACACCCTCAAACCATTCTCAATGTTTCATGGTTTACATGAGCTAAGCATGTCACATAAGAAGAAGAGAAACTGACATGGAAAAATAATTAATAAGAAGAAAGAGCATTTTTATGACGTCACGAAGAAACAATACCAGGCACGTGGACCAATGCAAGACACCTTGGAGTAAACATTACCGGGGGATCAGAA